>NC_092566.1:1549166-1859000 GCF_037975245.1 Apostichopus japonicus
AAAAAATTAAAAAACATATTTGTTAACTAATAATAAGACGCCTTCGTCCTCTTAAACCAAACTGTGGATCGACTTAATATATGTTTTAAAATTGATAATATCTGCCTTTTTACAGAAAGGTGTCATTATAATATAATAGCGTGACGATCTTTGAATTCGGACGCATTCAAAATTAAGACAAAGTTTTATATGTTCTCAGTTTTTACCCATGTACAATCTAAAACCAGGAAGGGGGGGGGATTTTAAAGACTAAAGAAGACCCCCCCCCAAAAAAATATATATATATATATATAAATATAAGAGAAAAGATATAAACATTTTTTTCTAAATAATTGTGAAGTTTGAAAGTGATAAAAAAATTACCTCAGGCAATTTTTTTTTTTTTTATATAAAAGGCATTTAAACCACCCGATTCACATATAGTATTCTACAACAACATCGTTTCATGATAATATCATATAAAACATCCACAATAGTATTGTTGCATAAAATATTAACCATTTCACATAGTATCATACAAGAATATTGTATCAGAATGAATCATATAAAACATCCACAATAATATTGTTGTGCTATTATATTACATGGTTAAAATATATATTATGATAACAATTCTATTATCATTTTTGTTTTTAATATTACAGTACAATAGTATTATATGTGAATCGGCTGTTAAATATTTGTTTTCGGTAGTCAGTCTTGTCCTATATGGATATTAACTTTTAACGGCGATAAGTAATTCAGTTCATGTCATTTTGAATTTGACAATAGGTTTTCACATTAATTTTCACATTTTTTATCCTCTGTCCTAGTCGATTAGTTTAGCTATACTTTCACTTCCCTTTACGATACAATTTTGTTTACAGCTAAAAACTGCCGCTGGAATAAGGCCACGGAGATCAAACGAGAGGTTTAATGCTTACGCAAAGAAGCGTGTCCATCTTTTACGCTCTTACATACATGGAATTGATGAATTGCCTTAATAAGAAGCTCTGCGTGAGATATTTTTATCATAACAAAAAAAAACCAAAAAAAAAAAAATTCTGATACGCCTGACTAAAATCAAAAGTACGAATACCTTCTTTTTTTTCGTTGCAACTTCAGACGTATTTCCCATTAGTGGGAATTCATTGTAGGTAGGATGTCCCTCAGTGATTATCAAAACACACTGTATCTTTCCCTATAGGCTTCGTCATTCAACTGACTAGCCTACCACACAATCCTATGCTGCATTTAGACATACTGTCACACTGGTTAGGTCCCTGACGTCGCCGGCCTACGCTGTTGCTAGGGTAGCGTTACAGACTCGCACCTCTACAGCGGCAGTCCGTAACAACTCATGTCAAGTGTGCAGTGAAAGTCAGCCTCTAGTCTGACAGCGTTGTGTATTGTCGATAAAGGGGGGGTTTCTTCTTCTTCTTCATTATGATTTTGTCATGTATAGTGGTGTATCAATCGCAACGTTTCACATGCAAAGAACCAGAAAACTTGTGCCAACATGGTTGAGTAACAATCGAATAAAAACATATCTGTCACTTTGGCAGAATAATTCATCTGAGGTCTGCTTAACTGAAGCAAAGCACGTACAAATGTTACAAATTTATTCAAGTCGCGGCGTTTTATATGGTGAAATTAGCATGCACGACGCGATATGATTTAGTGTGTTACATAAAGGGGTATATATGGCATGTTATTACGTTACATATACACAAACATATATGTATCTATATGAAAAATATCAGATTAATACTTTCATTGACTGAAAATTACAGAATATACCGGTTAAATTCAGACACGGTCAAAACGGGTGATAAAACAAAATAAAGATATTTATTGAACCTTGATCTATTTAAGTTGGACCTTTTATAAGTCACTAGGTGTGAAAACGTCATAACAACTTCATAAACAAAGCTCTGGTTAAACGCCAATCTTTTATTATGATGAAAATCACCATTTTCGACGAATTTTCCGCCATCGTGTTGTTATAAATATAAATATAAAACAAACAACATATAATCTAAAAAACGCTTTTCCTTGAAAGATACTGCTTATAATTAATTACAAATGAACACGTGATCTATTTCATATTCAATATAAAAAAATGTTTCATACTTCCAAATGTGTTTCTAAGAAAAAGAAAACGGCCAGACGTGCTGACAGTTAGCGGCACAGGTTTGACACGTGACCAATATGTTTGGCTAACTAAATTATTGACGACTCGAGTAAACCTCAAAATTATCATCCATTGTTGAAAAGAAATCCGCTATATATATATATATATATATATATATATATATATATATATATATATATATATATATATATATATATATAGATATGCAAATAGAGAGATAGATAGATATATGTAAATAGATAGATGGATATATCGATAGAGATAAGAGGACAATTGAACGTGCTGGAAACATGTTTACAAGTAATAAATTTCTCTTGTTAATGAAAGGAACCTTTAATTAGCATACTTTCTATGCACCCAGCTGTGGGTACCATGAATAACACTAATTCTCTTACTATTTCATATCTGTTCTATATAGATTTTCAGCCTGAAGTATATCAACTGTGAGCTGCACTTTTCCTTAAATTTATATCTTTTAAGAGAGACATGATTTCCTTTTTGTTTTTAATCAAGTTTTCGACAACCATGTACGAAAAACTAAATTATGACTTCTGAGATGAATTAATTCAAGAGTTCTAATAACGCGACCATTAAATCATATACATAACACACACAAGCACATATAGCAGACACGGACACTATAAATCTCAAATCAAGATCCTTTTTCGAAATTTGTCTCCCCTTATTTGGCCCTCTCCGGCAGATTTTGCTTTAGCTTCTCCTGCATATATAACTCAACGAACTCTGCACACTGCCTGCACTAAAATTCTAGTAACATTTTTAGAAAATATTCAAATTTTCAAAAATTTTCAAAATATCAAAACCATCCTACAAAAAATAAATCTCATTCTTTTTATGAAGCGTAATGGCAAGCTATATACGTCAAGAAGGGAAGTCAATGCTTTACAATTGGCTCATGAATATTCAATAGAAAAAGGCTGCGTGCATTACGTCAGCTCATATAGCTATATATAGCACAGCGCAGTAATTCTCAAATATTGTAAGGGACGCCGTTATGGACTGAAACATGTGATGACACTCGCTATCTCTATATACCTTCATGTATGATTATTTTTTATCCTTACCAACCTATATCACAGTAAGACATATACAGATGTAAGGGTATACCCTATACAGGAATGCACTGTTTCTATTAACGAAATTACTCCTGTTTTTTTCCTCCGGATATATCATAAAGAGGGGGCTTTCACACTGGACACCATGCATGATCGGTCATCGATAGCGATGTCGGGTCAGCAAAAGGAGTTCGTCCGAAATTACCCACTTTAAAATTGATCACTTTTTACAAGTTGTACAAAATGGGGTAATATTTTCGTCAACTCGGGTTTGTGAAAAACATTCAGCTAAATATTTGAACTGAACCTACTTTCTATTCAGGAAAGCGATCATTTTTAAACAATAGTAAAAAAAAATATGAAGAAGAAGAAAAAAAAAGAGGGGGGTGGGATGGACGCGAGCAATGCCATATTGTCCTTTTCGTAAGGAGACAAATTTTATAAGTCTGTTTCTTTCTTTTTTATCATCTTCTATGAATTGTCCAGAAACCACTTTATCATGCATGTCGACCACTGTTTGCTTGTTTGCACAATCCGCTGTTTTAGTATTATTTTCACGAAGGTTGACCAACCAGAGGCTGCATATACATAAATACACAGATGATGACAACGACAATTCCATATCGTTGTTAGTTGTTCTATATCATCTTTGGCTTCTGCAATTGATCTTATTTTTTACATCGAATTATGATATATGCACTAATACATATTAGATTCACTCATTTTACGTCCTTTTATATTATTATTATTATTATAGATATCGTTAGAAATGCCTGAAGAAGGACGGACACTGGGGCAAAACGATACCAACAAAAAATAAGGGCAAAACGTTGACTAGGGTTATATGCATATGTAATAGTTTGGTGCGTCACCTATACTGACACCTCAGAGCTAAGAAAATGATTTCACCGCGAGGAGATATTTGATACATTCCTATCTGCGTCCGCGTAATTGAGAAAGGGGCCTCCATTTCTTTCCCTCGTTTTTTATCTTTTTTTTCTCCACATTTCTCTCTTCTCTCTCTCTTCCCATCTCTCTTTCGTTTCTTCATTCTCTGTGATCTGACGCCCGAACTAAAGAAACCATCACTCTAGCCTATATATATATATCACAAAGACAAACAGTCAACTATATACATTCTGTATATAGGTCTCGCTTTATTCTTTAATTTCACTTCCCTTTCCCCCCAATTTTATTCTCTTTTATTTTCCATTCTTAGGGGTAAATTGTCGTTTTTGTATAGTTTTTTAACTAAACTATAATTTGCTTGACTTTTCTTTCTTGTTATTTTTTCTTTCTAATTTATTTGCTGTCTGTTTCTCCCTTAGGAATAGTTCGTTACCGAGACATACTACTAATGGCATCAATAAATGCTGCCCTTACTTTTTTTTGACACCACGTGTGCCAATGAAAATCTTGTTACTTTCTCATTAGCTTTCTTTTGTTTTATCCTCCGTTTTTTTTTTGTCTTTTCTTTTCTTTTTTCTGTCTCTCAGTGTTCTCTCTAATATACCACTTATCTTACGAATCCCCCCTTCCCTGGTCGTAATGAGGGTTAATATGCGATCCATAGCGACAAATGTTATAAACAAAACAAAGCAAGTTTTTATGGGCAAAATAAGAGAGTGAGTGAAGATGGGCGACATCCCAGTCACTAATTGCCCATATCTGTCCCAGTGATGACAGCCAGACACAGCAAGCAAGATAACTCTCTGCGTACAACCAAAATAAGGTTCACCAGTGCGAGACGCAGAGCGTACGATCGGGTGCACCCAGGCGAGAGCTGCCGATTCTCCACTAATCGTTCGCCCATCTGTGCGCGGTTGGACGCTGAATTGCTTCATTTTTTGACTCTACAAGAGTCACGGGGCTCTCATGACTGCGCTCCCTAAAAGCCCAAGCAGGAACGGGATCCTTCTTGTCGTCATTTTTTTCTCGGTTTTTAGGGAAACTAAACTGCAGCAGCTTGCATAAATATGAGTAAACTTGTCAACGTCACCAAGAACAATTAACTATAAATAAAGAATATATCAGTAATGTTACGATTGTACCCTTCCCCTATATCCGTAGCAATGACAGATTCAAGACCTGCTGGGGGACACACACAAAAAAAAGAAGGAAAAAAAGAAAGGAGAGGACAAAAAATTAAAGAGAGAAAAATATGAAACGCTGAATCGTGTTAGCAATATGATATGGGGCATAATAAGGCGCTCATTAATCCCATGGGTGGTATAAGTTACACATGAAAACATAGTTACAACCATGAATAAGACAACGGCACATGTTTCGGTATATATATATATATATATATATATATATATATATATATATATATATATATATATACATATATATATATATATATATATATATATATGCCTACAACTGCGCAAATAGATCGCGAGCGTGAGCAACGCGGGCTGACGGTCAACAAATTATGAAATATTGCTGAAAGACGAAGAAGAACGAGGGGCCGAGCTTTGAGGTAAATAACTCGAAAATGACATTCAAATTGGAATGACATATTTTTCTCTGCTCTATCTTGTTTTTGTTGCGGAGGGGGGGGGGCTTCAAAATATTTAAGAGAACACGAATAAATGAAACATTTCATCGCCGGATTTGCGACGACGTTGTGAATATTCTGTGTTCGTGCTGCGAGCCCACGAGCGAGTAGGGAGATGTTTGGGATTAGTGCTCAGTGGGTTGTAGCTATGTAACACCTGTCACCGTGGAAATTGATAGGACAAAATTAAGAACAGCCGTGACAAAATTGTTTTTAATGAAAGTTCATGACAGATTTAATTCCTAAACTTGGAGAAAGATATTAAAGAGCTTTGTTCGACGCTAAATATACATAGAATTAAGGTATAGAATCTTGATATGATATTTATATACGGTTATTACCGTATGTATATGTAGGCATATGTATTTACTCAGTATATAGAATAATAGTAAAAAAAGTTTCAGTATATGATGAAACAGAAAAAAAAAACCGAGGTTGTGAGATTGATAGCAGAGTGCGGTATAGCCTATTGGCTTAAATAACGTATAATTGGCCAACCGGAATGGTGGAATGATAAAACGACATTATAATTTGAGGATGATTTAATAACGTCAGTTGGAGTTGATTTGAGAACAAATTTACATTCGGGAATTAAAGAAATCGCAGGGGGAAGGGGTCAAAGAAACCCTTCTTTTTGTGACGTAATGACAAATATCCAGGAAACTGGAAAATATGAATAATTTTTGTTTTCTTTCATATCGCAGGAAGCCTTTCGATTCTGGAAACTTTCGTCGCCTAGACTATCCTTCACGGTGTTTATGATGTTAATCGTACGAGGTGAGAAAATCAGGACTTAAAAAGAATATGACCTTTCCTTCACTGTTTGACATGGAACTTGACTACTGAACTGCAGTGGTATAGATTTATTGCACTATGGCGACAAATTAACGAAAAAAATCAATTCAAAAATCTGCTTCAATGATTAATGACAAAATGGCAACATTGTTAATTACGGAAATGGTGAGGTCATATAGTACAAATCTAAGGATCGGACAAAATATTACCTTTCATATTTTAAAGATTGGTTTCCTTTATTATCAATATTGCACTCGAAATAGTCCATGTGACGATTCTTGTTAACGCCGCAGAAGTGCTTTTCACAAGTGTAGAAACAGCAATTCACATGGATGTTGCAACATGTAGTATAGTTGCATGCACCCTGGTATAGATATACAGGTAGATACAAGCGGCGGGATGCAGAAAAAAAACCCGGACATGACGTTATATGTCGTCGTGATCCTGGGTCACCGTGATCCACCGAGCTTTCACAATTGTTACTTTGATCGCGAGGCTGCGGATCTGATCTCCCCTGAAAGAAGGTTTAAGATCTCGGGATCAGATCCCGCAGAGTGTTAGAGCTTTGGCATTAGGAACTGTTGCTCTCGAGTGGTGAATCTGTTCCGGGTCAAATCCACAGGTCGAAAGATAGATGTCACGTGACAGCACTTTTAGGTTTGACATTCAGGCAACCGTTCAGACATTCTTATACTTTTCGGTCACATTCAATAATCTCTCACATCATATTCATCATCTTTTTAATTTAAGTCAGGATTTCAGGATTCCAGAATATTGCATGGAAACAGCAAAATCGATTAAACTGGTCAGGGATAGATGGACTTTCGAAAGAAGACAAACTTTAGAGCTAAGAAGATAAAAACTATGTGACGTAATTGTCTAAATATAACAAGATGCCATCTGTCTTGAATATAGACACACTGGCTATACAGAACACGTTCATTATTCATGACCATAGCAGTCAACCATGTATATGAGAACCAGTCCAACCTCCTATAAATACAAAATGACTATCCAGCCTTCAATCTCCCATCACAGACGGACAGAGGGGAGGGGTCCCCTTCCCCACCTTGAATGGTGGGGATGGGTCCCCTTGCCCACCTTGTATGGTCAACCTCAACGATTGATCCCCCACCGACCGACAAAAAAAATGACAAACAATATGAAGTATTTCATCCTTTGAATCAGCAGCTCAACTCCAATCAGATAGAGGGTGTTTATCATCAAGGATTATGTAACATCGGACGAAATAAAACTATATTTTGCAAGACATTTCTTCCGTTTTGTTTGTACCTCTCCTTTTCCCTTCGTATAAGCATATTGGTCTGAGACTAAGACCTTTATACAACGATTAAAAAAAAGAGGGAGTGGTGGGGGGGGGGGGGTTCATTCTCCTCCTTCCCTATCTTTGAATCCTTAGAGGTCCATGAAATCACCAATGATACTTTATAATACTTTTCTTACGTTTTTTTTTTTTTTTTAAATTTCACCTTACCTATATACCCTCAGGTAATCTTTGTTATGACAAAATATTTGCTGATGCCAAATGCGAATTTTAATCCTCTTTTTGTGACATCATGATATCACTCCGACCCATTCCCATACTTTCCATGAAGATACTGTCAGTCAAGTTAATTTTAAAGAATATCTGCTTTAACTAAAATGTTCATATCCAAACCAACTATCACCGATAAATGAAAATAAGAGCAAAAGTTAATTTAATTTTTCTGCCCCCGAGATTTGATAAAGAAATTTAAAACGTCAACAGTTATCAAACTATTTTCTTTATTATATTTTCGCCAAAGCGTATCATATTTCTCAACAGAAGAAAAACAAAAATGCCTTTTGGACAATGCCCATCATTTCGGACAGAGAAAAATCCAATTTCATAAATCCGGATTAATTTACGAACTAATAGTTTTGACCATTTCGAAGAATTTATGTTTTCCTTCGTACAATATGTTCGGCTATAGTTTCTTTGATTTGTTTCTGCATCTGCATATTGCCGAACAACTTTTATACAGTTACACATTTCATATACAGTATCAGTATAGCGATATAGGTCGGTCCGTGGGGTCTTAGACCGTACGGACAAAGGGGTATGGATTGCGGCCGTGTCAATTAATTTTTTTCTTCTTCTTCAAAACCATTCACACGAGATTAATTATGTTATATATATATATGAGTTTGCTTTACACTTTACTTTCGTGAGGAGTTTTCTTTCTAACTTTATTTTTTTACTCTCATCGTTGTAACCGAAGGGCATATCGCAAAGAAATAAAAACGGTCTAATTTTGTGTCATTTACATGGCTAAGTGGTGCCTGAAATGCGTTAAGATTATTTCAAGATGGGTAACTAGCATGCTAATATTGCCTCGTCAATCCCAGTGTTAAGACCACTAGGGACATCAAAATGTACGTAGATGGAGCAACATCAGCCCCCGATGTCCGAAGGCGCTGGCCGAGAGTCACGGTAACAATTAACGTCGACGGCCGGAGAGGCAATATTGTCTAACTCTATATGGACAATAAAAGGATACAAATATAGTTTACCTGTGAGGCTAAGCTCACTTCATTACATGCATGCTTCCGTTCCTTGTAAATTTACTCTCTATATTTACTTTTTTTTTCTTTCGGCGGGAAAAAAATATTGGACCAGATGTTGTAGTCATTCTGTACCATCACTATGGAAACACGATATCCTCGAACGTAATGTCACGACTTTTACACTGTCATTAAGCTTACGTCGAAGAAAAACTATACTTTCCAAAAACCGATCCCTATTATTTATACTTCCAAAAGAAAGAAAAAAAGAGAGAATAAAAAAAGAGAGGAATTGCTCAAGGCAGAACATAACATCTTTAGGGAATTCTTCCAAGTAAAAGAAAAATAAATTCTTGACAAATATTATGTCCAACTCTATATGGACGAACATAATCAATATCCATTTTAGTGTTCGCATAAATAAACGATCGCGGAAAAGAGAAGAAGAGTTGCCCACAGGTAAAAATAGACACGATGGTTTGTCGTGCCACACGGCTATTCGTTAGCAGCATTGGCTTGACAGCAGGATTTTGTGTCGAGTTGTAAGTAAAGTTTTTCTTTTCACCGTTATCAAACTGAGCTGAATTGCCGCGAGCCAAATGGGGTGAGTGTGGCAGGCACGCGCCGTCTTTTTTATCCATCCCGCGGTTCAAAATGTGGTGGTGACACTACCTCCTATATATATATATATCTAGATATACATATATACAACACTGAACCACTGATACAAGATACCACGAAAATGGAATGGAGGGAATACTTTTCCCAAGAAACGTTCTTACTTTGGATAGACGAAAATATGTTCTTCATCTCAAGGTCATTTTAGCAGCAAAAAGGTTTTACGTTCTTTAGGAGCTACAAAAAATATGTATTTTATTTTAATAGTTAATACTTACTTGATGGAGCTGAAATGGCGAGGGGGGAGGGAGGAGTGAACGAACTGTGCACGTGGACAAAGTAAATGCAAACTTTTACCAACTAACCTTTATGGTTAGGTGAGGTATCAGTTCAACCAACGCTGACATGCGATTCCTTGTGAGCGAGAATGAAGAGAACAGATTGCCTCTATTAACTTGCCGATTTTATTCACTTTTTTATTCTTGTGTTGGAACTTTTAATCATACGCCAATGTTTTCGTTCTTATATATTTTAAATTTCATTTTTTTTTATATTCTTTTTCTGTTTGTATTAGAGTGTGTGTGTGTGTGTATGTGTTTCATGATCTGCTTTTGAACTGCCGCGGTGATGGTTTCTGTGTCGGCCGATTTGAAGCTTGTTTTAAGAGACGCATTCGTCTTCTGTATAATCACGCATGCTCAGTAGTCACGTCACGTGGCTATATTCAAAAACTCGTAATACCAACCACATTTTGTGTTGGAAGAAAAAATATAAAAATTCGTTCTAGACAAATTTTCATTTTAACGAGGAGCATCCGGTTGAATCAAGACTCACAGGCTGCAGGGTTTTAAATAATTCAAAGTAAACGTTTTGATCAATTTATTTTAATTAATAAGTCTGTAGCAATACTTTAATTTCAAGATTATATTTCTCGGTGATTTCTGTCCTATAACCGAATTGATCTGGAGCGTTCCTTTTATTATAGTAGCTTGTTTTTTTTTAATATGTGGTAACCATGATCCACTCCTGCCCCCCCCCCCTCTCACCTCTCCCTCCGATGCAGTCAAGGGGAGTGTATACTCCTAACTCTATGTACACCACTTATGACATAAGAACTCCGCCTAGACTTTTATATGCAATACATGAGACCATTGTCCTCTGTATATATGCAGTTGTATTTAATTAACAGTTGTTATGTTAATTAAAGGGCTTTCTTGATTGTTTTACTTTCCAACATTTTCTGGTGGCTTCAAAAATCTCAGGGTCACATCCACTCTTGTTTTTTTGTTTGTTTTTTAACCTTTGACCCATCCCTAAAATATTGTAGATTCTTGGATAGAGTCGCCAAACATATTATTGTACAAATAAAGAACAATGAAAAACAGAAACAGGACTGCGGTGAAAAGTTGGTTTTCATGTGTTACAATCGACAATTACAACTAAATGTGAACAAAAAAGAGATCGTTTGATAAATTCTCTGACATTTTCGTCACCTTATGTGGGTTACAAATATTGATGTTCTGTGCAACCACGGTAGCCTGTTCAGTGATTAATTGGCACACATATCGGTGTAATAAACGATGTTTTCTGAAATTAGGACATTGTGAAAAACCGCTTCATCTCCCCGCTTCGATATTATATTAAAAACATATGTTAAAGTGATAACTTCTCTCTTCGCTTCCTTATTATTATTATTATTATTTTTTCGGTTCTCGAAAATTTATAATACCATTCTTTGTTACACTGCATGCTGAGTCTATATGGGAGTTGATATTGATATGAGCCAACTGAACTGAAGCGAATCTGATGAAGCTACAACCCGTTCCATCATTCCATTGCTATATAAGCCTTCACTATATATATATATGTACGTGTGTCTGTGTGTATATGTGTGTGTGTGTGTGTGTGTGTATGCTCTTATTGAGAGCGGATTTGGTCACAAATAGCATACAAATTATAGTACATTATTAATATCCAAACTTGTTACAAAGGGCATTGAACTTCACTTATATATCTATATAACAGCGATGTGAACTCAATTTGAAGATGTTATTCATATACATATATATATATGTGTGTGTATATATATATATATATATATATATATATATATATAGATAGATAGATAGATATATATATATATATATATATAGATAGATATATATATATATTTATATATATATATATATATATATATATATATATATATATATATATATATATATATATATATATATATATATATATATATATATATATTGTTCTTTGTTCTTCTTTCCTTTTACGGTAATAACTTAAACTAAATTTTACTTGGTACTCTTTAAAAATGTTTTTAATCCTGAATAGCTTAATTAAATATCAATAATTGTTTAGTTACAAAATAAAGGGGATGGTACAGGAGGGGAGGGGGTTCTTGCTCAACATTGATCGTGTGCTAACACATTGTGTATTTACCATATATGGTGTCACTTATAGCATTTTGCTGTTGTTTTCTTGTTTGCATTACATAGGTATCATTTAATCTTTCACGTTTTGTAAATACTGGCAATGGTTAAAAGAAATCATGTTGTAGTTGAAAGCAAATCCAAGAAAATTAATCGGGCTGTGTGAACACTGTATGGAGGTGAGAGGGGGATGGGGGGAGGGGGTACGTTTGATTACCAATAGTTTAATAAAAGTATTTCTATGGGTGCTTATTGTTATCGACTCGATATAATAGTCTACTTATATAGACTCGTTCAGCCCTATAGCTGTTATATTTATTAGTATTAATATTTAGTAAGTCCACGTCAATTTCTTTTCCCAACACGTCCATATTTTAGTGAAACAATTAGACTCTCTCTTTCTTTCTCTCTCTTCATCTCTCTCTCTCTCGACTTAAGAGAGAAAAATATCAGAAGACAGAAGACTTGTAAACTGCCAAGACCAAAGAAAACCGACACGATTCACAATCTTATTTAATCACAAATCGAATTTTATAAATTGAGGTCGCTCTTGCAGAATGAAGACAAAAAAACAACAGATTCCTCAACTTGTTCACTAGACCTTTCGACACCGCGTGTGGCATTCTATCTTGCTGGAAGCTTTGACAACATCATGTTTTTTTTCTTTGTATTAAAGATGTAAAGACCTAAAGTTTGTATGAAGACTGAATTTGCACGAAAAACTATCTCACGGGCTAATTATTTGAGTAGGCGTAGCTGAAATATAAAGTTTCTAAATGGTAACATTATAAACCACCTATCCCATTTACCTTTGATAAATTATTCGATACTATCCGATTTTTTCAGATGTTATCCGATTTTTATCCGATAAAAACCCATGGTATTCGATATTGAAATCCAATTTCAATGTACTTCAATGGCCTCACTACGGTAAATTATCAGACAAAAATAATGAAGTGAATATTGTAATTGTATATACTATTGTGCGTGTGACGTAGGCGTTTAGGGATAACGCAACTTCCCTATACAAATCATGTCTGTTTTAAATTCATTTTCCTTCGTTTGAGTTTCTCTCATTAGGTATCTTTATTAATTAACCTTTGGTTTATTTTTTGAGAATTCCCATCCACAAGTTTTTCGTCAAACTTTTTGGAATGTTCACGATCTTTTGTACTATAAATATTAATGTTCTCTATAGGTTATTGTGCTTTTGTTTGTCTTTAACTCTAAGCATTAGTCTTTTATTTTCTTCCTTGTACATAGTTATGCAAAGTTTATGTATAGATACTCTTGCACTACTTGGTAAAAATTACTTGTACAATATTTCACTGGTCAAATTGGTATGAAACAGTTTAGTGCGTATATAAAACTGTATCGGTCAAAATAAATGAAAAAATGTAAAAGTGGGTGCGCTGTTTTGAATTAACAGGGACCAATCGACCAAAATACATCCGCACCCCGTATGGAAAGCCGTTTTAACATTTAATAAGGAATTTCAGATATCTCGAAATAATTTCAGATATCTCAAATTAAATTACAGATATCTCCAATTTATTTAAGATATCTACAAATAATTGCAGATATCTTAAAATCAATTTCAGATATCTCGAAATACCAGGGAATTTCAGATATCTGAAATTCAATTCGAGATATCTCGAATTCAATTTCAGATATCTCGAATTCAATTTCAGATATCTCGAATTCAATTTCAGATATCTGAAATAGAATTTCAGATATCTCGAATTCAATTTCAGATATCTCGAATTCAATTTCAGATATCTGAAATAAAATTTCAGATATCTCGAATTCATTTTCAGATATCTCGAATTCAATTTCAGATATCTCGAATTCAATTTCAGATATCTGAAATAGAATTTTAGATATCTCGAATTCAATTTCAGATATCTCGAATTCAATTTCAGATATCTCGAATTAGAATTGCAGATATCTTGAATTCAATTTCAGATATCTCGAATTCAATTTCAGATATCTCGAATTAAATTTAAGATATCTGAAATAGAATTTAAGATATCTCGAATTCAATTTCGGATATCTCGAATTCAATTTCAGATACCTCGAATTGAATTTCAGATATCTGAATTAGAATTTCAGATATCTCGAAATCTATTTTAGATATCTCGAATTCAGTTTCAGATATCTCGAATTGAATTTCAGATATCTGAATTAGAATTTCAGATATCTCGAAATCTATTTAAGATATCTCGAATTCAATTTCAGATATCTGAAATAAGAAACAATTTCAGATATCTAAAATTCCCGATTAAATGTTAAAATGGCTTTCCATACACCCCGTATGTTATGCCTTTACGGTGGGCCATCAGTCTCAAATCGTGAGGAATCGACAAATACCAATTTCCTTCGACTTATACCAATTTCCTTCGACTTATATCAGTTTATAGCAGCTTAAATTGACACATCACAAATTAAACTGGTAGATGTCGATTTAAATTGACATATACCGATTTATTTTACATATCATCGATTTAAATTAGTATATGTCGATTTAAGTCTATGATATGTCGAATTAAACTGGTATAAATCGAATTAAATTGGTATGTGTTGATTTAAAATGACATACAGATTTAATTTGACATATCATCGATTTTAAACTTTTAGATGTCGATTAAAATTGACATATACCGATTTGTTTTACGTATCATCGATATAAATTGCTATATATGTCAATTTAAATCGATGATATGTAGTATTAAACTGGTATACGTCCATTTAAATCAACATCTACTAGTTTTAAATCAATGATATGGCAATTTAAGTTGGTAGAAGTCAATTTAAGCTGCTAGAAACTGGTACAAAAGTCGAAGGAAATTGGTAGATGTCGATTTAAATCGGTATATGTCGATTCCCCACGATTTGAGACTGATGGCCCGCCATAATGCCGTACCCTGACAGCACCTAATAAGTTGATTACAGTCTTAAAATTAACGTGTCATCTATGACTGATCATTTTCCATTACAAATAACGTGTTTATGTTTCCCTCCTCTCTGGGGAGACTTTGTGGTTAGTTCATGTGGAACTCATAAGGAAATGAGGTTCCTAAACAGTATGAAAATATAAACAATGGGTCAATAAAATGACATCATCTCATCAGCATCAAAGAAAACTTAACAAAACCAGGTTAGAACAGGCATTGACCTCCTTTCTTAAAATTAAGCAAAATAAACTTGAAAGTATAAAACTTATAAACTTTTTATTTCTTTCAGTATATGATCAAAAAATAACTGACTAGGTTTACAGTTTATCAGTATTTAGACCCAAATTTGAGCAGGTTCAAAATTGCTGAAAGTTTCCAAAAAGTCCTCTCTTTATGGGCTTTTGGCGGTTGAATCTTTTCAAATTCATCAGAGATCATTAACCGGAGGAGTGTTGAATTAGAGAAGTGAACAGAGTAAACTTAATTTGAATTTGGCAGTAAAAAGCTTGTGGAAGCGTTATCATGAGTAACCACTATTTGATCTCATCCCTTAATTCGGAGACAATATTGATGAATCGATATATCGAAATCTATTTATCGAGATGGATATATTGAGATCAATATCTCGAAGGAGAAAAAAAAAATACTTACATAAGTACTTGACTTAAATAAATTATGCCGAGTAGAAAAGCTAACACAGTTGTGAACTTTCTTGTTCTAATAGTAAGGGGACGGGGATGGGGTATGGGGGAGGGCGTGGGGGTACAAATGCCGATGAAGCCTCCCCTCATACCTCTCCCTCTGGTACCGTCAGTAACCACATGCCCGTAGACACCAATTCATTCCTCCTCTCTCCTCCTTTGTCTTTGATTTTGCGGAGGCCTTTTATTATAACAATTCGTGCATTATAAATGTAAAGCATTACTGTATGCAACTCAATGGGTATACTCGACAACCAGGCTTGTACTGTGGGTACCGGGTGTCCCGGGTACGAGTCTGATTACGAAGGCCCGAGTACGAGTCTGTGAGTACGAAGGCCCGGTACGAGTCTGAGTACGAAGCCCCGAGAACGAGTCTGAGTACGAACGCACGATTACGAGTCTGAGAACGAAGGCTCGAGAATGAGTCTGAGTACGAAGGCCCGAGAACGAGTCTGATTACGAAGGCCCGGGTGCGAGTCTGAGTACGAAGGCCCAGTGTTGAGTTTACGTATGTGGAAGAAGTGTTGCTACGGAAACGGATCCTTTTGTTTCGCAACGAACCATGATATAGAAATGTCATGTCATAATATATATAAGTCACATTAAAAAATAGTCGTGAAGTAAAATGTACGTTGACTCATTTTAGCCTTCTTATTTCGTACTTTTACTCCGAGCAATCAACTTAATGCATACAGTAGTCAATATGTTAGTGATCGCGACATCCGGTGAATACAATGTATCAAGCTTGATTACCTCTTTTATCAAATGAAAGTTGAACACTTTAGGCCGACTTTACAAAATGTAATATTTCTCTGAGATTTAGAGGCCTTTATATTCTGTATTATTCAATAATCACCCTGAGTGAGATTCGTACATCTATCCATGTACATTCTTCATTCGTTCGTTTAAGTCTTCAAAGGCTTAGCGTGTTGCATCATCAGTCACTCCGATATGTATTCACAGAGAAGACAGTTAAACAAAGGGACTGGTGCAGGTATACACAAATCCCTATAAAATTAAAACCCAGCTGCTTCCTATTGAACGCCGTTTGTTCATTACCGAAAAACACATTTTCGTGCCAACTGAAATTATGTAAAACAATTTAAAAAATTGTTCGTTGTTAACTCTTTTTATTTCTGATTATGGGGCAAGACTTGTCCACTATTAACTGGTATCATAATAGAAACGTGTATCAGAAATTAAAATAAAGTGAAAAGAGATCAATTTGTACGAATGCGCAAACTACGACGGAGAATAATAAGAATTGGTTAACATTTTGGAAAGTTTAAAATACAGTACTAATTAAGTTCATGATGTGTGCGATAAATTCAATTTGGAGAATTACATACACGATGGTTGCAAACAAGAGTCCTGCTGCTATATATAGGCAAATAATGAAAGTTTCTGTAGTCAAGGATAAACTTATTTTATTGACTGATTAAAAGAAGCATTATTCTAAGCCTCCTGGTGAAAATTGCCTTACAATTTTTACACAGAGATATTGAAAGTTAAAATTGTCACAGTTTTGTACCCTGTGCTTCATGAATAAACTTGAATAAATCGTACGTGAAGTTATAGTTGCAGTTTCAAAACAACTTCATGTAAATGAATGTGTCCATATTTAACATTACCTGCGTTTGTGTCATATCTTTAGGGAATGGTGAGGGTGGGGTGGGGGGGGGGGTTGTAACTGTGTCGCAAACTTATATAAATTAACCTTAATGTACATACAGTTTTATAAATGATATGAATAATTTTAATATCGTTTCGGATAATCCATGATACGGATAATCGACTGTGTGCGGTATACCGTATACACTGGTTGTCAAGCGCTTTACAATTTGACACGTGGTCCAGATTCATGGTCACGGCAGATGGCGACGATATTCTGACCAATGTTGTTGAAATGGGAGGATTCCACAGAACAGTTAAATCTATTTATTTATCGTAATGCTTATCACGTGACATGGTCCACAAGTTTACGTCATTACTACAGTAAAATACAAATAAAACAATTACGCAAAGTATAACGAACTACAGACTAAATTAAATTAATTATTCAAATAGTGCCAGCAAACGGTTGTAATGAATGCAGACGCCCTCTTTTCTTTTTTAATATGAACAATAAACGAGGCTTACGTATTAACACATACGTAGCCACAATATGGGTCACGTGTCTCTGCGTGTGTCTTGACATGTGTGTGTGCGTCAGTGAGTGTGCGTCTTATTAATTTTTGCCCTCATACATTACAAAAATCTGACAAAAGTGTGTATAATCTGTTGATTGGGAATGAAACCTTCATATGAAGGTAGTTTTCCAGTACATCTTTAGCCCCACCCCCCCACCTCCACCGTGCACTCACTTTGGAAAGCAATCACCCAATGTACACGGCTGAATTAGTTTGTACTGTGTCTAAGAGACAACCGTTACTCAGTGTAAACTAAAGTGCATGTGTTATAACACCGTAACACATGTTAGACCTGTCAGCAGATGCTACTGTGGAAAAAATTACTAACAGTCGAATTCATTACTCAAAGGCTGTTTCGACTAAAGACTGGTTAAGAGTCTAAACAACTGTCCCTATGTTTGACTAGTAAGTAAACCTTGTAAAGATGGTTCAAATTGCAGATTTTAAGCACTTTGCAGTAAAGTGTCACCCATGTATTGTTAAAATGTGGACGAAATTATTGGCGAAACCTTTAGAGTATGTCTGGTTAGTCCATTGCATCAATCAGTCTACATATGCTTTTTGTGTTTAGTTTTTTTTCTGTTTGTAAGTCCTCAGTAGCAACTGGTCATAAATGTAACACATGTTAAGAAATTATGTAACATACATCAGTTTTAACTGATTACTTAACGGGTAATCACCTTTACTAATGATTTTACTTATAGATGCCATGAGCATCGGGTGCAACAATAATAATAATCTTGTATATGAATGAAAATGCAATAAAACATATTAATATATAACTTACAGTAAGCATATGTTGTGTAACGTTTGTCATATTATTATAATATGAAACAATCTTGGAATACTGCTAATATCTTCACGAAAGGAGAGAAATCAGAAATGAACGCACAACAAGTATTACTAACAGATGCATTTACATATGTCCATCATGAGCAATGAATGAATTTAGGGGGCTGTGTAGGGTACGTTCTACAGGCAGGAGAACGTGGGTCGACAAAATCAGGGGAGATTTTGAAGGAATGAAACCAAAAAATATATCTTTCTGGGAGAGGGCGCGGTTGGGAAGGAGAGCCGTTTGATAAATAAAGAACAAAGCACGTATGTTGACCAGGGACGTGATCATTGTGGGATCCATAGAAGGCCCATATCCTCCTCCAGGTCACTAACCTCCCCCCCCCCTTTAGTCCCAACCCCATGAAATGGGTATTGTTATATATGTTAAACCTTGTAACTGAGCAGCAATGAAACCCTGGAAGCACACGGCACGAAGTAAATCATAACAACAGCAGCAACTGCGTAGGCCTATAGCCTAACGGTGACATAGTGTGTATAAATAGAGGATTCCCGCCACAGAAAGTGTACAATTTATAGGTAAAGGCTATGGATTATAACAACGTTATGGACGTAACAACAAAATAAATGTGTAAAATAATTCCTCTCCCCGTACCACCCAGTGATCCATGCATGCTCACCCCAATAGGATTGAAACCGCTTTGGAAGTGGCTAGGCTTTGAGCTTTCGACAAGTGTTATTATATGTTTTAAGATATTTGGCTTTTTTAAAGGAAATAACACTAAGTTACACCAACTTTTGCCAAGGTAACATCTCCAACCAAGTCAAATTGTAAACGTTTGGTCTATCCAACGATACTTTAATACAGTACGTAGGTATAAACAATCATGAAATCAAGATTCGGTTGGGTTTTTATTTGATTTTCTTAACCAACTGCAAAAGAAAACCCGTATAAACCACGGGAAACACACTATACTTAGTGTGGCAATATACCATATAGCGCGTTCGTGCGGAACATTGCAATATCATAATGATGTAATAATCTGGTGATACTGGGTAGAATTCGGTTATGGTAGCTTAATATATATTACTCCATCAACTTCAAATGTAATAAGACAAACGATGAAGGATTTTGTGTAGCAATAACTTCCATAAGTTGATTTAATAGAGCGAAAGAAACGTTATTATTGAAGAGTCGCACAACTTGTTACAAATCTACCATTATGTAAGTACGGTATTCAAAGTTGTTTACATGCACCATAGGTGTGCACAGAGATATACATATAGGCGTAATCGCGTTTGCTGCTCACGCTCCCACGTGACTAATACACCCATTCCATTGATTGTAACTGCGGATGAGCCCAGCTCAGTACAGTAAGTTCAAATGCGTCCAAGTGATACGCGGGTATGTGCTCTATTAACCTATCTATACATTATCTTATAGGGACATCCAGTGCCCACTTTAACTTCATATGTTTACACCCTCACCTTATACATGCACAAACCAAGTATTGAAAAAAAAATGGTAAATTTTGTGTAGGCGTGTTAACAGAGGTCCCTTGACCTCGGGCCACTTGGTGGACTTACATCTCTCTATTCGATAATCCTATATAAATAGGCACATCATATAGAGACGCATTGCTAGTAACTGTCTCTGTTTAACGGAGACAGGAGGGCGTGGAGAGAAACAGGAGGAGAAGGAAATTTCTCTCTTTGAGCAGGCGAGCGACTACTTTAATTCATTTACTTAATCACTGTATCATTTGCTTTGTAGCATTTTAACCGGTTAACCGTCAGTTGTAGAATTAACCTTAATCCATATGTCGTATAAGTGCTAGTAAGTACGAAACAAACCAATGTGATTGACGGCAATAATTCTAAAAGCAGAAGAGTCGATGGGTGTATATATACTGTATATGTGTGTCAACTTGACACTGAATAAAAGAAACGGCTGGATAAGAGTTTTTTTTTTTACCAAATTAGGAATCTTCATAAACAAAACTGATTAGCTGATATGAAATATGACATTACTGATAAAGTGAGGGGAAGAAGGACAAAAACAAACTAAAACTACAGTTGACTAAATTAATTTTTCTTTCAGAAACAAAGATTCTTATACTATTTAACGGTGGAATGAAGTTGTAACTAACATGAAACAATCCCCAGATCCCGTAACAACTGTCAGAGGCAAATTTCTTTTTAAAAACATGGACAAAGAAGAAGAATATAACAATATTGCATACTTTTCTTGCTGCCGTGAATATGTAGTTTTAATAATAAGATAAATAATAAATATCATTTATTTTTACGACGCTTAAGCGATCACAAATGTGGGAGAAACCCGCAAGGGCTTATGGATTAGAACTTACACGTCGGGTGGCTTCCAATTCAACATTTTAACTCAAATTTTTAGTCTTTTCAATTTAGAAAGTCATTTCAGACGGGAAAACCGTAGATTGCTCCCTCCCTCCTTACTATACGACCCGGCCGGGTATCGAACCCGGAACCTCACGTTTGCTAAGCCTCATTGCTTTAGATGCCACCGCCTTTATCCACTCGGCCACAGCACCGGTATTTGTGATATTTCTTCAATACATAGGCCTATACAGTTTAGCAGCATGAATATGTACTCATTTCTCATAACGCTTACACGTAAAGGATATTAAGAGAAAGGGCTTTGAAGTAGATATAAATCCAAAATATCACTAGCCACATATGAGTTAAAGACCCTCATCACCCCCAGACTGTGCTACCTCCCATCTCCCCCCCCCCCCACCTAAACAACTATGATAGGAGACCTACCGGTACCGTATATAAGCCAACTATATTTACCCCACATAATTATGTAGACTATATATATATATATATATATATATATATATATATATATTAATGAAGAAGAGGTTCCCTAACCCTCACTTTTGTCATAATTATGGAATACGTAAACCTTGCTAGGGTCCTTAACCTATGTGAGAGAGATGCTTAGTATGAGTTGAGGATTTTCATCACAATAATTTACTGAAAGGGATCGTCTGGGTCACTAAACTGGCTCTTAGTCACTACCCCCCCCCCCCCGCCCCTCAATTTCTGTTCTCGTTGATTTGTTGTTGTTCTTATTGTTTTTTGAATAATTATACTTCCACGTAGATAATGCATATGCAAAGAAAACTGATGTGAAACCATCTGTTTTCATTTCCAATTACATTAAGATATCTTCCCTTGTCGATAAACAGTTAGCCAACCGAAATGGTTTTGAAATACTTTTTAAGAAAAAGTCGCCCAAGAAAGAACCTGGGCACGAAAACCAAACTACCGAACAACTTATCCGCTTCCAACTGCAGTCCCCTTGCATCGGGACTGTGACTGTGTGATCATGGTTTTGAAATAATATGATGTGAATATTATATTTTTATCCCTATAACACATATACAATTTGCTTTAGTCAGTGATAGGGGCATTTTCCACCCTTCATTCCGTTACGAATTATAACTTGTATAGAACGGAGGGAGTGTGAGGGTGTGGGGGAGGGGGGGGGTAGGTGTGTGTGGGGTGAGTGAATAAAGAGAACGATTATCTGAAGAGACTTACCTGTCTGGAAATGGTTTATTCTGGCATATTCCATGGCTACTGTTTGATTTTGAGTCCTTTCCTTTCAGTTCAGAAACACTAATGGGTCTTAAACATATCACCGAAATCACCCTGACTTTATAGAAAGTAAAAAGCTGCCATGCAGTTCTGTTATCACGTTCCAGAATATTGTTGAAACAATCAATGTTTTCGCAGCGAAAAGAAGAAGAAAAACCGTGAAATAATGATGTCTTACTCGTCCTCTTTTTTTCTTCTTGCCAAAAAAAATGTTTATAAGTTGGCTGATTTTTGTGTAAATGCCTTTGACCTTGACATTGCGAAAACAGGCGCCAAGATTTAAGAACCAAATTTGGGAAGAAATGCCTACTTTTCTAAATTATTTGGTTATACTTTGGCTGTAGTCTAAATCTCGATGCTAACTTTAGTAGATACATGAACTTGTAGTTTCACATAAAGTTTAAAATCACATTGATATTTCCATTCCAAAGGTATCAACTCCAAAAACACCTTTCAGTTGCCAAGGTAACCGAGTTGGGAACGTCTGCTAATCCAGAAATGTTGCGGCGCATAACGCGCACTGCTCCTCTTACAATGTTGCTCTTTCGTACAACTGAAACACTTTAAAGGCACTTCAACGGTCAGTTGGCCGTGACAGCTTTCATGTTGAACACTTCCTTTAATTTCCGTTAGAATAAAGTAGATTATTTGAGTTGATCTGTCTTAGAAGAAGATCAAAATATATATCCATAAAGTTGTCTCCAAGTAATTCAACCAGTAATAATTTCTAAATTATTCAATATCATGTTTAGTCTCCTATATATATGCTGGTTTTTAGTAAAGAGTAAAATAAGCACTGCCTTGATTGTAATAAGGTTTTGGACTAACCCGTATATACTATAGCTATCCAGCATGCATTAGCAGTATCAATAACAGGAATTAGCTATAGAGTTATATTAAACTCTATTGTTCACAGATGCCTTTGAGGAGATGGATGGACTCGAACGGGATAGAGACACAAAAGAGTTGACGGGTACACAAAGGGGATCTTTGGTGAATAGGCACCTTTACAACGCTATTGAAAACAACACACGGGGTTAATAGTGCGATGACTTTATACCAAACTCTGTCAAAGTATAACGGACGAGAGATGCTTTAATGTTTCTTACTAGATGGGTCCAGGGTTATTGGTTTTGTTTGGTATATAATAGAAAACGTTGTACATTTCAAGTTGCTAAGTCGGGGGCGCAGCATTTCTGATGGCTTTCAAACGGATGAGATAAAAACTGTTTCGGTTAGGGTGGTGGAAAGGCTGAGAGGGGGAACCTTATAGGGGTGGAAGGAAACGTCGCTTAAGAATGAGCCAAGTTGATAATCCTCACCAATTGTGCCACTAACAAGACTGGTTTTTGTTTTTTCAACTCTGTGGGTGTTGTTCCATGGTGCGACACTTTTGCGACATGGTGCGACATGGTACGACACAATTGGTATATATGACATGCAGAGAAAGAGAGAGGTTGGTTTGGGGGAGGAAAGAGGTAGCGGCGTAGCATGAGCTACACCTTGGGGACCAATGTTAGCAGAGGAGTTTTGTGGTTATTAATTTTCATCACTTGATGAATTACCCGCCGGAAATTTTTAGACTTCTTAAATGTCAATAGAAATATGAAATAGAATGTGCTAGAAAGAGCCCCAAAATGGTCATCAAAATGAACCCTTCTTCAGTAATGATACGACAGTGGCCATATATGTATTTTTTGTACATGAAAAACTTTCATAAACTTATGAGAAATTTAATTTTGTTATTTGGGGAGGGTTAGCGATGTGGGTGGGGTGGCGGAGGGGAAGGACTAAATATAGTCTCTGCTCTAGGGAAGTTGATCATTTAGTATCGTCTAGGCTAGTTACGACCTCGAGTAGGGCTTTCTATACGCTAAACTCTGAATGGATTGAGCTCCCTGGCATTGAAAACTAGACATCTTGAAAAGAAAGGGGAAAAAAAGCTAATGTGTTTTTTTCTTTCTTTATTCCGCAGTTACGATTGTCTACATGGTTTGAATAGAAGTTAAAAACTCAACTCCGTTACATTAAGGAAACTAATTCTGACACAGGAACAATATAAGTAGCCTCTGGAGGGATAGAAAATCGAATTATGGCCTGCAATTTCCGACCCCAATTGAAAGGGACCCGGAACGCGAAGACAGTCTAGCCGAAGAATCGACCGGTGTACTGACATGAAAGGGATTATCTATCAGTTATGTCAATTGAGAGACTACAGGTTCATCCAGGCGTGCTTTGATCATTTCGTTGTCCATCAAATACTTGTAATTGGATGAAACTCAAAAGTGAATGTTTTGACCGATCTATTATATTCTTCATATATAGCTGAAGAAAACCATACAGTTTTGGAATTTTTTTTAAACTTTTTTTTTACTTGAATTTTGCATGGATAAAAATAATGGCAACTCTTAATTGACCAAGTTAAGCCAATAATTTCTAAGACTAAAGTAACTTAAAGTAGAAGGAAAATTTGTAAAGGCAAAAATTGCTTATGATCATTTTTTCTAAAGGTAGAACGAGAAACTTCATGTTATCGCTATGGAAGGACAGACACCGTATAATTATAACATGGAGCTATTCTAGAGGATTCAAGCCAAAGTCTGAAGCTAACCTAAGATTTCATCCCTAGTTTCCGATCCTTGGATTCTGAAGTTATTCCCATATTAATCCAAGTTCCATCCTTAGAATTGTTCTTCAATTCTTGAAGATAACTCCAGTAAAACCCCCAGTTTCACTCCGAAATTCATCCGTAGATGAATGAATACTAAAATTTTGAAGTAATCCCAAGATTATCATTTTCCTTTTCAGATTCTCCTACACTCAAGCCAAAGTCTGAAGCTAACCTAAGATTTCATCCCTAGTTTCCGATCCTTGGATTCTGAAGTTATTCCCATATTAATCCAAGTTCCATCCTTAGAATTGTTCTTCAATTCTTGAAGATAACTCCAGTAAAACCCCATGCAGTTTCACTCCGAAATTCATCCGTAGATGAATGAATACTAAAATTTTGAAGTAATCCCAAGATTATCATTTTCCTTTTCAGATTCTCCTACACTCCGAAGTTAGTCCCAGATACTTCCTCACTTTTAACCTTAAAGTCATAACAAGTTTCTGAAGCTACCGCTAGATTCATTCCCAATTTCCGACCCTTAGATTCGTCCCATCCAAACCCCTCCCACCGAAGATCCACCCCTCCCCTCATTTACTAACGATTTACAGGGTTCTGAAGTTATCTCAACATTCGCTCTTAAATTCATTCCGACATTCTGAATTACTCCAAACAGTTAGTTCAGATTTTAGTCAAATTTTCATCCCAGATACTGAGACTACCTTAAATTTTATATTTTTTCTGTCCACTGATCTGGTCCCGAACGTACGGTCATATATATCGTACATTTACTTCTGCTTGCTGTTTCCTCGCCTCTGTTGCGCCGTGGTGCGTTTATACTTACCAAGGGAGGAAGAGAGAGAGATACCCTATAGACTCTATAGAGGACATTGTGAAGGCATCTCAGCGAAGGAAGGTCTTAACTCTTTCAGAGCGCGGCACGCGGTTTGGGGCGGGTCTTCATTGCCTTTAAAGGCATTTAAGACTCGCCCCAAACCACGTGCTGCCCTCTGAAAAATTAACTTTCCGTTGCTTGCAAGTGACGTTTTTTTTGTCGCTACAAAATGCAGACAGTACTGAAACGTGACACCTTGTTATCTTGTATCTAGACCTGAGATGTCAATCGCTGCTATATGTACACTGTGCTGTGGGTATTGACCGTAGCTGTATGTATTGACTGTACACTAGTGTCTAATTACCGACGGTAGCAAGCTGTGTGTGTATTTTCTGGGACCGATGGTGGTATCTAACACTTCTGTTACACCTCATTCTAAACTAGGTCAGATAACCGGCATAAGACGTCTCTTTGTGCGCGAGTCTTCACACCCTTTAAAAGATTCGGAATTCGAATAAAGTAGTTTCGACATAGTTTAAGCTATCGCCAATATCACCGCAAGTTGTATCCTTGGTTTTTAAATTAAAACTTGAAAAGTTCTTTATTGATACCCTTAATTACAATCTTCTCACTGCGACATTAACTATCTAGAAAAAAAAGTGAAATTAAAATTGTGAAGAATTGAAGAAGTAAAATAAACAAAGAAAGGAAAGTATTTTAGAAAATTCTTAGTTAATTTTAGGCTGATTAACTTTCCGGTACAAACTGAATACCTTTAATAATAGGATATATTTTATTAACTTTATTTAAAATGGATAAGACTGCTTCCCTTTTATAGCTAATTTCAGCTTTCCAAATCAAACTGAGCCACTAAAGACTTTACACGCATGGCGATTTTATAGATTTGTAAGATAGGCGCAATATTATACTTCACAAAATTTTATCAGAAACAAAAATGTAATGAGTTAAGTTTGATTAATCAACCGTCACGTGTCAGACTATAATTAGGATGTAAACAGAACTGTTAATTGCATCTGCAGTTGAATTCCTCTGGGAAATTTAATGTAAAATGACGGTAGCGAAAGTAATATCGAGGTCACTTATGCGGATAATCGCATAAGCAATCAAAACTGCAGTATGAAATGCTTTCCTATTTAAATGGGGGCGGTATTGAAGAACTTAGCATACATTGACTCCGGATGTGTGACCTGATTAATTCACTTTGGGGTTTTGACTTTGCAATCCACGGTCCCCCTCACAATTTTGCAAGGTTGGTAACAATGACTCCATAGTTTTCCTTTTCAGGAAACCAAAAAGAAAGACCTTTAAATAATGGTGTTATTTAAACATAATTATCATAGTCGTTCTAATTTTCAGTTTCCACCAATATTTCACGATATGCTAACTTTTCTGGAAGTCTCCAACAGCATTTTCCCCGTGAGAGATTATGTATCTGCAAATTATTCAAAGATATTGGGAAACAATAAACTAGACCATTAAATATCTAAGGAGAGGAAATGGTTGAGGCGCTATAGTCTGTAAATGTACGTGTGTTTTTTAACTTCACGTTACGTTTTGTTTACACAAAAAAATGTAAAACGGGTTCGTTTATTTCTTTCGTTTGTTCGTGAAAAGGTCTCTTATAGCTAAAGTGCAAACAAATATCAATAATGTTTTATTATGTATTTTTACTGTTAAATTGTGCACGTTTTATTGTTTTATTTAAACTTTGCAATCACACTGTGCATGAAACCATACTTAAAGAGTGATGCAACCATAGTAACGCACCAGTACGATACTAGTCCTGGGCGTGAAATATTTTATTAGTAGACTATATATACCAGCAGATTTCAAGCCGGTTGTTGTTTGTTAAAAAAACAAAGACTTTTAAGTTGTATTAAGCGCTTGGTTGATTATTTCAAATGCTATGCATTTCATTTAAATTGTTATTAATAAAAAAATCGACATTATTTAATATAATAACATATTTTGAATGGAACAGTTTGGGGTTGTGTCTTTTCCCACCTCCGATTTACAGGCTGAAATTCTCTGTACACATGACGTTATGGATATCCTCATATAAATTAGGCTGTACTTGATTCTAGTCACTACATAACCATTCCTAGCTAAAGGTAGCATGTTACTTCGTGGAACTTGTGGTGCTATCAAAGCAAACCGTGTAAGGCATAAAAGAAAGAAAGTTTTTGTCCCGCCCCTCTGCTCCCCCACCCCAAGAAAGGAAAAGAAAGCGAAATTAGATACCAACCTAATTTGTTGCCCTATTGTACTCCTCTCCCGACGATCATGTCATGTCTTGGTTGTCCCTCTAATTCTTTGAAGTAAATTTATGACAGGGGACACTATGAAGTACAAAACAGCATGTTATATAGGTTAAATGACCAACTATTCTAAAGTTTTATGCGTTTGTAAAGAGTTTATGGTGACTAATCGCCAATACCTTCAACAGTTTTCTATTAAACAGCAAGACAACAGAAAAAAACAAATAAAATATTCTTGTTTTTTTTGTCACGTTTTCTTTTATTGCATTTTCTCTAGCAACACTACAAATAATCCGCCTTTTGGTTTCGAGAAAGCTGTTTAAATATAGAGGGCGCACATCAAAATGAATACACTATAGTTTCTGGATCGACAACGGGAGCAGTGTCCGTCCATGGATCGCACTCGCTGCATTACGAAAACATTTCTGATCTTGTAGCAAGGATTCAGTCAAACGGTAGAGTTTATAAACTATCTAAACATAATGTATTAAATATGTTTCTTCATGTGTTTTCCATATGTTCTTGTATTGTAAATTTACTTCAAAATCCTGTTTGACTGAATCTTTTGTTACTTCAACCTTTGCCTTTCTTCGTCATAACCGAATATAATTTTCACATATAGGATCTTCCATACCTCTTAGTATGTTCATATATACTCTCTCCAGCCTTAGTTGACATGTCATGATATAAGGCATGCGAATTTATTCCTCTATTTTATCTCGGCTCTAAAAGTTTTCATAACCCAATGATTGCTTCAAAGTTCATCGGACTCGCCGTATCCCCAACTTGACTGTCCCGTGAACTGCTTCACGGACGACTGGTTATGTTGGCTATGTTGTGGATACGCTCTCCGCGAAGGTGGAGGTTGTCGTTGACGGTGTGAAGGAGAAGCAGTAAGCTCAATATCACACCAAGATTTAGGTCTGCAGTTGTAGTTATCCGTAAAAGGTGTTGTCATGGTGTTGTTGAATTTATTGATTCTAGGAGCGGGGCTAAATTGAAACTTTTCGGATGTGCCGGTGTACTCATAATGATCTTTGATGTTATTATCTTCACCAAAGTGGTCTACATCCCTTCCCCACCCCTTCGGCGAGACGTTGTAGCTGTCCTGATAGGGTACAACGTTTGGGTGGAAGCGATTACCAATAGGCATATTGGGATCCTTCCACGGTGAATTCAGCTCAAAACGGGTGCTCTTAGGGGCCAAAGGTTGGCGTGAACGTCTGGAATCAACTGTGGTGTGACCTTGCGGAGGTTGATTCCGATGATGCTGCTGTTGTGGCGGCGGTTGGCGTTTTTTTTGATGGTGTTGTGGTTGCTGCTGTGGTTGCGGATGGTATTGTTGTTGTGCTAGGTGATGTTGCTGCTGTTGTGGCTGATGGTATTGCTGTTGCGCCTGCATCTGTTGGGGCTGATGATGTGGCCGTGACTGAGGGGGTGGCGCCCGTCTAGGTTGGACTGGGGCGTGTGCCTGCAATCTTGGCGTTGGTGCTGGTTGCTGGTGACTTGACCTAGACCCGTCCCATGACGTCTGCGTCATCAACATTGTCTGTCTGCTCTGTGGGGTAGTCTGGTGCGCCGCGGGTGTCGGTTTTTCGTTCTCCTGGTCAAGAATGAACTGGTCTGACCTTTCACGTCTACGTTGGAACATGTCGGCTGCCTTACTTCCCCTGTTCACGAAGCCGGGTCCACCGACTAACTCATTGTCTTCCATGCTAGAGGGTGTTTGCCGTCTCGGAGGAAGTTGCCGACGGGGTGCTCTGATGAACGCACTGGGCTTGGGAAAGTAATCTTGAGGGTCTTCCAAAGACTGGCCCTGGACGTGGACTTCTTCCGCCGGTTCAGCTCTATGTTTATTTTGATGAATATTGTAATATTCTTGCCGGATTTCTTCGAAGCCGGTTGTCTTTCTACGGTTCGATCGATCCCGAAAGTTGGATCTCGGGTTACGTTGAGGTGCGTTTATTTGGCCGGTGTGACCCTCTTGATACACGACTTGCTGGGTGTGACGAGGCGCGTGCCCGCCTAGCGCTTCCACGACCTGTGCATGTGCTCGGATGTTTGACTCGTACATGGAGACTGTTGTCTCGGTGCGTTGCTTTTTTTGGGGAAAAGTTAGTTTTCGTTGGGCTGTAGGAGAAAAAATAAATAAATAAACGAGGAAAATAAAGATAAAACATACAATCAAAATATGAATCTTCCTATTGAAAGATAACAAAGAGAAACTTCATTAGGAATCTTTTTGCAATTGTAAATAACTTCGTTATGATCAAATGAGACACAAACAACCATCTTCGTTGGTCTATCTGACATAGTTAAGTATCACGACCAACGCTCCCAAACATTTAACAAAAAACTCCTTCTACCATCTGGGAGATATCATAGGTTTAACGTTACTATTACAATTAACAAAGCTGGAGACTTGAGCAAGTCTAAGTATGACGTCATCAAATCATATGTTCTTATTGTGGTTATTTCCACCTTGTTTATTACGCTGTTTATTTTCAATAATGGACATTAGTGTTACAGACATAATATGAAATATCGAAGCTCTGATGGCATAGGTTAAGCACTGTTAACAATCTAATCAATGAAATTGGGGGAAAAGAGAAAGCAAAATGTTTCAGATCCTACCGGGAGGGGGAGAGGGTGGGGGAGGGGGAGGGGTGAGGAGGTTGTGAATGGAATCTGTTCATCACAAATATCTCTATCAGACGTGTACAAGACTATAGTAGGTTTGTGTCTCCGAAAATGGTATTAAATAACAATAAAAATAAAAATAACCGTCACAATTATTGGTAATCAGGAGTGTTTCATGTTTCCTTTGTTTAATGGTTGATATTTTACTCTCATTCGTTGAGTTTGGATATTTATTGTTCCGACAAAACAGGTATCAAATTTTGTTTATGTTTACATATGTCATACCGTTATGAACGTTTTCAGTGGGAGGCTAATAGCATAACGCTTGTATTAAATTGATTTCATTAAAAGTCATACTTTATCTTTAGATTGTAAAAGGTAAGTCAATATGCAATTGTTTTTTCATCATACATGTAATTCACAACTGGCCAATTTATTACGTATATCAACATTTTCTTTTATGATACAGTTAACTTTTGTTTGTACCATTTTTTATAACTGCATGTTAAGATGAATAATGATATAAATGGAGCAAGGTGATCAAGCAGTGAAGATCCATGCTTGTTACTTTCAAGTATTGTCAGTTGAATATATTCTGTTAATATTCTAGGAATATATTCTCATCGGGACTTAAATGCGTCTTTAAATGCAAAAGGTTTGATTGGTGTCGCTTGGAGCCCATGCAGTTTATATAGTTAACTATACAACGGTGTCTGTCTATAACTATTAAATGACAGACTTATGACATGTAAGAGGATACGACGAAACGTTTTGGAATTCCTTGGAATGGCTGACGTGTCTAATTATAACATACTGTCACATTCTTCATGCCCACCGTCGAAAGATAAATCTATATGTAACCAGGGAGTTAACTGCGGGTTCTTTGGAAGACGAGGAAGTGCGTGGCCGGGTAGGGCATTTCAGAGATGTGCGTTCTTTTTAACGAACTTGGAAAGTTTCAAGTCGTTTAAAAGTCCGATTGGTTTTTATTTTCAATTTCAAGTGTCCCTTCCATCCCGTCCATCATTTAACAAACATTCAAAGTGACGTTTCTACTTGTGTCATGTGACAAGAATGGATGACATATTGTATTGCAACATATATAACATACATAAAATGTATATATTTCTATTTAAGCTCGCATATATTTCGTTGACGCGATATGCATAATTACAATAGTTTTGAAATCATATTCGCTGGAAGAAATTGTTTTGTCGAATGCTCCCGTTTAAACCTGAACCCTTATTCATTCATTGCAAGACTTTCACGGCGTCAACTTTGACTTTTAAAATTGCAATTAAAGCTAAGCAGCTTATTTTGTTGAAGTAGACTTAACTGGATCTTATTTAGTCTTAGTAATCCCAATTATCATATCACCACGGGCATGCCTGATTGGACGGTAATTGTAGCTTGATATCCATTTAAAACTGTTAGCGGGATGCTTATTGGACGTCCCTGGATGGCGGTGTGTTCGCATGAAAAACGTCATTAGCTTATTCACCTACTGTAATAATATACATACTCAGTAGGAAAGTTGTTTATCACGGTTTTGTGAGGTGAAATTAGACACTTATTGAAACACCAAAGGAAAACGGATAACAAGAACAACAACATAACAAAACATAAAAGCCATAAACATTAACATGAAAACACAAACCGATTGATGTACGTATAGAATTTAAATAAAATTATTGTTGTCCAGAGTATGTACTGATTGAGGATTAACATTGTTATTAGGACCTCATATTTGTTTGACTGATTAAGGACTTGTTTTCTTCGATTAGTCTTCATTAATGAGACTACTAAATCAGTTTTTCAAGTTTCGCAATCGTTCGTATGGAAATTATATATATATTTGTTTTCAAAGGTTTATTCCTTTTAATATACAGTGTATTATATATATATATATATATATATATATATATATATATATATATATATATATATATATATATATATATATATATATATATATATTGTTTACTTTAATGTTACTATACTACATAAAGGCAGAACGTTAGGAACCAATTTACCTCTATGCATATATGATAACTGTCACAATATATTTGAAGATTTGATCATATCCTTATAACAAAAAAAATGTCGTCCCCAGACAAAATATTTCATTCAGTCTAAAATCATGTTGATCTATATAATGTTCTATTTTTAAATTGAACGTCACGAGGCACATTAGCATATATTAAACAGCGTCATAATCGAAATAGCGATGGGCATTTCAATCCCTTCGTGACGAACCTGTTTACACGTGTTACAAACGTTCGTGACTAGAGGCACTTCTAATTACCACAAAGTATTTACAGGATGTTATTTTTGTGAAGGGCCAGATGAGTATCTCAAGTCCCTACGTTAGTATGTTGTCGCGTTTTACGCCTCTGTTGCTAGGCGGTTGTCAAGCTGGCATAGAAGACATTCCAACGTTCGCAATCCGTTCGTGGGGCACATCCAAGAAGTCGACGGATTATCTGCCATGCAATAGTATAACTAGCAAAACCCTACACGCACAATTGGTATGTAATTATGAACATACATGCAGTATATTTTATTACTGTATGTAAATTGGCAACAGAAAACTAACCGATGAAAATTTAAAAAAGAAATGAAAGAGCATGCAAAGTGATTATTGGCTAGAACGTTATGACGTCACTGGTTGGAATCGCATTTAAAGCCAATAATTTCTTTGCAAAGTTTATTATCGAAAAAAGTAATCGCAAAATGTGATTTCTTGTATTGTAATAATTTAAAAGTAGAAGGAAGTTGGGAGTGCTCAAAGAGATATAAAAATCATTGTTTTTAGCATTTGTGTATTCTTCTTGAAAATTAATAAAGTCGAAATAAAAGAGAGTGGGACCTGATTAGAGATGATTTTAAAATAATTAGGCTGTCGCATGAAATGATTCACAGTATAGTAACAAACAAGGAAGAAACACAGAAGAATGACAAAATATGAGAAATTAAAAACAAAATTCAGGTATAGCTATATCTTCCTCCAAATGTTGCCATATTGCAATAATAACATTTTGGGAATAAATGAGCGAATTTGTATATAAATTTGACCCTATATTATTGTATGTTGTATCATGTATATCAAATGGTCTTAAACAAACTCGCTGTACATTTGTATTAATTTGATTTTGCAACAAAGGTTTTAAAATAAATATTATGAAGTTCATATTATCATGCTTATTCAGTCACTGGGTTATATACATAAGTATATGGTGTATAATAATGTTATCTCACACATATATATATGAAACAGGTGGTTAACATGTTATAGCATAGCGTAACATTATCATATGAATTTCTAAATATAGATATATATTCATAACTCAAACGAAATAGGATTTTTTTTTAAGAAAGAGGGAATTACACTACATGACGAGGTTTTGTTTTATTTGATCAGCTTTCCTTTAAATATGATTTGAAGTTATTCATCTTCATACGATGAATTCTCATCGTTTTTCCATGCTACGAATAAACACCATTTAAAAGTTAGCTACTGACTCATCAAATGCATGTAAGCCTACTAAGTATTTTTAACAATAAGAAAAAAGAAAAACCAGGAAAAGTTGAAAGAAACATTATGACTCACCTATATTAGCCCTGCTTCTTCGCTACTCTTCTGATCCCCTTCTGGAGTTTGAAAATCTGTCCCTACATCCTCAGCTGAAATTATTATTTCAGCTGTTGACCTCTCAAAAACGCACAAGATGGAAGAAATCGGCCTCCTCATCAGCCGAGAGCAGAAAGCGATTGGTCCCGTCAAGCTAACGGGTCGAGAATGTGCGGCATCTTCGAGAAGGGTATCCGGCTCTCTAGACAATGTATGCATACGATATGACGTATGGACAAATATGGTAGTGTGTATTCATATTGGCCTACGTTGTGGGTAGCGTTAAAGCTGCAGAGCACTATATCAGATATTGAGACGCATTAGCAAGCAGTGGTGGGGTTGAAAACGGTGATCTTATTGTACTTTAGGGTTCGTTAGTGAATCCCCGTCGGGTTAACAAGGTGATAGCTAGGTCAACTGATGGAAAATAAGAAGGCAGTCCATCTTATTGTGACGTCATCACGGGAAGAAAGACACTAAGCAGGTACACATAGACGGACCCTGGGCATATAGACGGACCCTGGGATGTTTGTCGCTTTGTAAATTCTTGCGTTCTTTGAATTGGTCGGAGAGGTCGAAGGAGACAACGATTGCATCTGGTTACTTAAATATGGCTTCGGTTAAAAACTGACCTAAAGATTGTATGTTGACCAGGCGACGGTGTTGAAAACAACCATATTAAACACAACAAAAGAAGTAGATATTTTATACTGATTTTTTTTTAAATTTCCAACATAAAGGTATTAGAGGTGTACATGGGAAACTTGTGTTTACGTCAGTAGTTTAACGACACCCTCATTATAACTGTTGACCAAGCAGGTGCTATTAATGACATAATTAGGCCTACATTAAATATTCAGAACCAATTGGACCATTTAACTCTACTACATGGCAGCTAACCAATCAGATACTAGTATGGATATGATATAGTCAATTATAATGAGCAACATGTCGGTTTAACACCACTATAGGATAGCGGACCATTCAAATGATAGCATGGCCGTGGTGACATAAACATCGAAGGGCAATTGGACGGTTCAACGCTGTTAAATTGCAACTAACCAATCAGGTGCCACTATGGATATGACGACATATCAATATTCATGATCCATTGGGCGGGGGCTTTAATATGACCTTGTAATAGACATCATGTTGCATGTATACTACATGTATATGTGCAGTTTGTTGTAATTATAGAAATCGACAGATAGCTGTAAGGAATGTTCCCTGTTTCTACAACAAATCACGACTGATGACATTACATGAGTTGCATTATATAAGTACAAGGCAAATAAAGGCTAAGACGCTTGTATAAGTCACTTTAAATTAAAAGAAACACAGATTTGGAATAGCATGATCGTATGATTTTTGCCAAGTTTTAAGTTTCTTTCCGAATAATTTGTTTTAGTCCATTTGAAATCAGTTTTTATTCTTCATTTCTGTCCTCTAGTGTATGTCAATAGCAGTGTAAACTTATATAAGAAAACCTACTTCAAAATAATCATTAATTCTTTTACTTTTTTTAACATAAAATTGCACAGACAAATCTACGAAAAGAATAAAAACACCACTTCCCCCTCCATCCCCCACCGCCCGGCCCGCCCCTATACAATAATCCGATCTCTACGTATAGCCTCCCCCATCCCATCATTCCCACAATTTTGTCACTGTGCCATTAACTTCGCTAATGAAAGGAGGGTCATTTTAAATTTAAGTGAAACATATCGCGGGATGAGACCTCATGTGGTGTTCTACTTATAATGGGTTATTTACTATATTGGTACTTCCAGGGGGAACACAACTACTACAATACACATCTCGTGTGTCGGATAGGCTATTTATGTAACGACTCACCATGTTGACATATATGACATTTGTGTGGGACTGTAGGGACTTCACGCAGTTCACAAAAAGGCCATTGTGAACTTTCTCTTGTTAAGTTTAAATTTAAATATACTGAATTCTTTGTATGTAGAATGAATGAATTTAATATACATCAATAAAATACTAAGTGAAGGATGAAACATACTTTCAGCAAAATCTTCAAGAAAAATCAAAGAATATTTACAGTTTGTGTAATTTGGTATTTTTTCATGATTTTCCAATTTTTTTATAAAATAGTGAATGGATTATCCAAATTGTTGGAAACACAAACAATTGTCAGTTGATTTAGAAAAAAAAGAGCTTCTTAATGAGTAAAGGAAGGGCATGTTGCCGGTGCGGAGGGGGGGGGGGGGGGATTTATAGAAAGTACACCTAGTTTGTGACCTGACTCCGCGGTTACTGGTTTCATCTCGAATGGTTCCCAGTGGTGCTTCCAGGAAACACGACAGTCCCCTCAAGTGTCGCAGTTAAATTTAAAATCAAGACTACTTAAGAATAATTAGTTTTTAATAGGATTAGCTCAATATATATCTTTAACTTTAATAGTTGTTTGTTGGTATTCTTAGAACAAACGTGCAACCATTTGGACGCGGTTAATTATTGTTGTCGTGAATAAGGCAGTGAGTTGCTATAGCAACTCCAGGCACTTATAAACTATAGGTTGCATCAGCGAACTGGTGTTCCTGCCAATAATTTGACGTTATGATGATGGGAGTCGAGTCAGTTAGTATGGGGGTAGGTTACACGTCATGGAGATCGCGCGGAGGAGACATTTATATCTGAACCGAATAATACATGGTTGGACAATGGCGCTAGAATGGAACTAACTAGTACAGTGGCCTGTTTGTTCTAGTCGGTTTTGAATGGCGGATTAAGTGGTATTTGGTTCATATCAGTTTAGCGCCCTCTCATAATAATAGGGTAATGAAACATAACTCGCAAAATACGAAACAGCACCTCACCAAAGCAACTACATATCCGATTTACAGGTCAAACGACATTTGACACTTACCTCAAACCCTCAAAATGTTAACCAGTGCGAACATGGTCGTGACGTCATAGATTCATAAGTCAAGACAGCCCAAATTATTTGTACGGCCTCAATCGCTAGGTCCTGCTTTCAAAAAGGACCTTTCCGAGTCATTATAGTGTAAAAATATTTCAGAATATTTACCTATATAAATGAAGTGTCACTAAATATACAGTACTGTGACTTGCAATGGAACGTTAGAAATGTCAAGCGAAGTATTCATAACTAAATGAAGAGAGTTATCTGTGCCCCAAGCCATTAAGTTATCATCATGATTGAGAGAGGCCCACTGCATCTTTACTTCAAGTTACTTACGCATACTAATCTGTGAATAAGTCAACTTCCGGCATAAAGAGTGGATCGATAGAAAACACATTTTAATCCGTGTAAGGAATTTGGAATGGCGGAAATCTTTTTTGGAGTTTTATAAAGTCTTATTACAAGACCTATACGGTTTCGCATAAGGGTATCTGTAATGTGTCTGTGATAGCATTTCCGATGCGATACTCTTGAGGGCCCTGAATTTCACTCTATACAATCATTTTCATCTGACTTATCTCACATCATTATGACAAACATAACTGCGCATTATAGGGCCATTCCGTACATGTTTGTTTGATTGCGTGTTTTTTATTTTTGGAGGAGGGGGGGGGTACTCTTGTTTCAACTACCAGTCGCAATCGCAATGGGGTCCAGACCCCCTACATGGAGGTCGACTTCAACTACCCAAGGAACTACATACTCTTGATTAATTCCTTCATTGGCCTCTGGACCTTCTATGAAGGTCTATGTCCGTACCTAAATCAGTCTGGAAATCCTCCCCACCCCACCTTTGAAATCATGCACACGCCACTGTCCACTATACGTCACTTGATAGTCCTAGATCAAATAAAATAATCATTTATTATTTGAGTTTTAGCTCAGTGGTTAACGGCGGTGCCTTCCAATCATAAGGTCCCGAGTTCGAGTCACTCCAAGATTAATGTATGCCATCCAGTTACAGAGTTGTTGACATTAACAATCCATTATCATGGACGTTAAATATGAATGTAAGAGACTGACTTCGGTCAGCTTGCGGCTTTGATAAGCCAATGAGGCTTCTTCGCGAGTTCCTGCTTACAGGAGGATCTAAAAATACATACATACATACATTTACAACAATATATGTCCGTTCTTGTGTCCTGTTTCATTACATACCACGTGACCAGAAGTTAGGGCAACGAAGTAGGTATCTGTTTCTGGTATAGATAAGCCGTGAATATCACCTCAGACGTAGATGATGTTGAATAATATTTTCCTATAAGTTTGGAGAGCATCCTCGTCTTACTCAACCCACCATTCCTCTGCTTTGGTTGGTTCACTTTCCTAGAAGCTGCAAGCTGGTCATATTTTTTAAGAACACCTCCCTCTATTCAGTACAGTCCAGTTGGCTTTTTACGTAACGTTTGAGTTAACAAATGCGCGTTTTACAGAGCTAACGTGTCATTCCGTCAGAGGATATATTTCATATAAATGTAAGTCACACATGGTGATATTAACTAGTTTCTTCATCCCCAACTCCGCCTCCATCACCCCACCACTGCTCCCCTCCATCACACTACCACTGCTCCCCCTCCATATCGAAGAAAACATGACTCGTATTCAGTGATCCGGAAATCAATAATAAAGAGCGCCATCTACTAGTTAAGTTTTTTTTGAAGTTGATATTTAATATACCAGGTGATAATTTAGTACGTGATATTGCCCATCAGGAAGTGCTTATCAAGACACTAACACATTCTAACAAGAACTGATTTGTGCCTGTTTCATGGAATAAGTCTACTCTACGAGTCATATTCGTTAGAGTAGTACAGTAGACTCTATACCGGTACTATACGTAACTAACAGAAGTAATACGCATATACTGTTATTGGTATGTCATTCATTTCGCTCAGTGTTCGTTCATAGTTAAGGTGTGAAGTCATCATGGGAGATTTTTGAAGCTTGATCATGTCCTTAGCATCCAAAAAGCAAAACTATAGAGAACAACACGAGATTTTAATCGTAGTATTTAGGGTGATGAGCGCCGGTATATGGGGGTAGTGTGGGGTGGAGTGGGGTAGAGTGGGGCAGAGTGGGGTGGAGTCGAGTGGGACGCCCTCAGATTCCAAAACCAAAACTATAGAGAACGCCATGGCATATTAATCTTATTAGTTAGAATGATGAGCGTCGGCAAGTGGGTACAGTGGGGTGAGTTGGGGTGAAGTGGATGGGGAAGAGAGTTGCATAAGATAATTTCATAGTATTGCAATTTAGTTTATACAGTTAAATATCGCTAAACTGATATAGCCTGATTTAAACGTATTGCATAGTTGCTTCAATTTGTGCAGCTCAAGATGATTTTTTTTGTGGACTATTTTTGTGTGAATGTGTAAGAAATTAGACCCTCGCTTTCTGTGAAATTGCAGCAGTTTACTTTCTGTTAACCCACTACATAACCATTGAGATATTCCTATTTGTTAGGAAAAAAGAAGACTAAAATGACATAGAAAATAGGAGAATTGTAATTTAAGCAAAGATCAAACCAACCATTTTATTATTTAGGTCGTTTGAAACTGAGACGGCGTCAAAGAGACTTTGGTAGCACATAACAGACATGATAACTTTTATTACATTAAGTTGTTTAATCCCGATTGATTTCAATATAGTAACTATAAACTAAACAAAATATCATCAACGTTATAGAATCATTTAGACAAACATGTCCACACACTCGACATATATATATAAACTTCTTTTATCAGTCGTTTTGTTAAACAGTAATATCTACTAACAATAAGTGCATCAAACAATAAATGTAGCGCATTTTTAAGTGCACAGCTAACTATAGGAGATTGTTAGGTAAAACTGTTCAATTTATTCAACCCACGTGATGTACTGCATACGGATAGCTACAGCTCTAAGCTATTGATCTTCGTGCTTTACTTCAGGATGGGTTATTTTTCTCAAACTAATCAAGTCTAAAGAGTTTCATGAAGTCAGCTCGGGCAGATCCACTTTTACCATCACATCAGACAACGTCTCCTGTTTATCGCTTACTGATGCACGATGGAGAAGGCTTCGCTGTAAACGCTCGCTAACGTCAAATTGCTCACTCGTTAAATAAGAGAACGACGAACTTCCTCACAGCAAACAACATGGAGAGTAATTGGCCAGAAATAAGACGAGGTTAGTTGCTATACTCACAGGCTATGTACAACATCATTTGTCCACAAACGGTACGTGCAATGGAAGACTGCGTTGACAGATACACAAAACGACTGAAAAGAAAGTCTAACGATGGCCTCTTCACAACGTTGCATAGTCACTCATGATAAGTTGAGAACACTTCAAAACTCGTAACTGTCTGTTACAATATCCATTTGCGCAGATTAAGTAAATACAATAAATAAGCGCACTTTTGATTGGATATTTTTTTAATATTTTTATTATTAGTATTTTAAAGATAGTTTGCAAAGGTTTATTCGACCATTCCTGCACGTGGCGTGTAATTGCTAGGATGGAAGCCTTTCGGCCTAGCATTAAAGTCTACAAAACCGTCGCTTCCTTTCCTTTGCTGCTCTTGAACTAAAGGTTGTGACCGGAAGTCACCAGCGTTGCCCGACTCCACGGATCGGGGTGACGTAGGGGTGTTGTCTATTGAGTTCCTAGGGGAGTTCCAACCCCGCGGTTTGGAGTTGTAGTTGGTGGGGGTACTACTTCCTGCTGGGGACCCGGACGGAGAGAATCTGATTGGCTGGAACCTATCCATATCTGGAGCTGTGTGTGTAGGTGGTAAAACCCTAGGCTTCGGTTTAGGCTTGGGCGGTGGAGGTACGGGCCTCTTTTCTGATAAGAAAAATATACGGTACAAATAATGTGTTTGTAATTATCGTTCATAAAAAGTACAAATATATTAATTAGACTGAAACATTTCATAATATTTGGTGTTCTTTTAAAAGTTGTCTGCGAAAGCAAATCCATAAAATGACACGATTCACTGGCGAAACAATGACTCATTGTATTCATCTGGGGATGTTAAACACTCCCTCCCCACCCCAACACACACCCCTTACAGCAAAAACAAGTTTTGAAGTCACCTACTTGAGTCGTTAAGTACAACATCACTTACTACCCAGATATCGCAACATGCGAGTAAAACATTGGTTTGCAATTTTTTGAATTATGACATCATAAACTTACGTAAACTTGGTTTTCCCCCTTTTTTTCACACCCTATACCAAACTGACCAATTAGTTCAAACTTTAACGAATGTGCGGCCGACATTTGGACGTAAATGTTGAAACTGGTTAATACACCCACCCCACGCCTGACAATATATACAATGAAATAACAGTCAAGAGTAACCTTTAACAAATCAAATCAACGTATATACATGCCTTGAACTCCTAGAAGCTACTCTAAACCACATAAAACATGTATGGTATAAACGTAAAATTATAAGCCATTACGGATGATAAATTTTGTAGCTTGGTCAAAGGTTAACAGTGATTCTCTTCGGAGATCACTTTTAAGACACAGCGGAGATTAAAACAGGTAACCGCTGTTTGTTAGTGCTCCCTGCTTTCTTCAAACCGAAATATGTGTTGCATATGACAATCAAACCTATAGTTGAATTATGTCTAAATAAAAACTCACGCTTGAAAGATAAAAGGCCTTAAGGGATACTATGAAAGTAGGCTAATGCAAGACAAGGATAAATCTCCTGTTGACCCTTCAAATCCATTAAGCCCTTTATGAAAGTTTGTTTCTGTACCTTGTTGTTCAAGTCGCCTAGGTAACAGCTTAAAGCATCACAATAAGACCGTGGGTATGATAATTGGAAATATGGAAATTTCATAAATTCTTTGTAAAAGTGTTATTTTGTTTAAATGTGATTTTTTGTATATCTCTGGAGACATAATACTAAGTATATAATAGCAAATAATTCGTTTAGAATGCACAAAGGTAATTATTCGAGGCAGTCGCCTATAGTTTCGAATCGAGCTCGATATTTTTTAATTTGCAATTTGAACTAAAAAACAATCATTTTGTCATAACTTGACAAAAACTTTGAGTTTTCTTCGGTACTTGAATTGATTTGACATGTTCAAAGTGACACACTTTTAATGATTTTTTATCAACAGTTTTCTTCAATTCAAGTTATTCGTCTTTGCTGTAAGGATTTGATATAGCACTTAATCAGTGGTTTAATATTTCATAATATACCAACAATTATTTCATGAATATTCAATGTGTCTCGTTATAATATTGAATAACAGTTTTATCCATCGATTACGCCTTAGCCTCTTCACTATTCCCAATCCCGTGCATCACCAACATTTTTTTTTCTCACTTTATTTTTTAATTTTTTAAATCAATGTTTTATTTCTAAAATATTCTAACAGAAACATGTTTTGGAAACATTTCATTCACTAACGTACATCTACACACATGCACATGAACAATGAAAACGCCCGGCTCAAAGAATTCATAATTACAGGATTACACATATTTATTATTAACACACAAAGCACACAGAACAAAACGGAATGATCAAACACAGAATAGGCAAACATGTTAACACGAAATATAAACTGGCTGTATACTTTCACCGCTAAAAACAATAAACAGAAACGAAGATTCGAAACTTCACACCATGGCATTAATACTTGCGGTATATGCAATATTTGTGAAGCTAGTACATTTATACCTACAAAAAAAAAAAAAATACACGCACAAAGCCACATACACATATACGTTTATAAATGAAATTTCTCTACCAATTTAATCAGCCAATTCGCAACGTTTTCAAGATATTCAACGTTTAAGTACATACCAAGTTAGACTGCAGACTTCCTCCAAAATACTCTATAGAGTATTGTAAAATCACGAAATTACTTTCTTTTTCGAAATTAATCTGACTATTCGGTTTGAAATCCGACCAGATTTCCTTCTGAGCTTCAAATGTTGGTTTGGTGCTTGTTAAAGATCAAGTGGCCTTTAGCGTCTATTGCACGCAGTATATATACACACATACACACACACAGCCGTGAAATGTCGGGTCATCGTTACAAATTGGTTTCTTAGCAACGGTTATCCGTAAATCTATTCGCCACAAAACTTTCTTTATGGCGGTTTTCTCTGTTGATTCAAGGAAACTTTCTGTGACGTCACTAGTCGCAGAGGAAGTTCAAGCGTTGTTATGAATATTGAGGAAAAGCGATTTACATTGTTAATGGGGTTGTGGTTAGGCTTTATTTAGAGACTTGTTATCGACGAGGTTATACAGGTCAAGTGGAGAATGATTCTTAACATTAGTGATACACCGGTAATAAAGTACATTAACATTCATGTTACTGACATAAGGCGGGGTACTGAAAAGCACTATATTAATTAAGTAAACGGGGAGCACGGAAGGAGTAATTTAATTCAATTTGTACATTAATTGTAAACATCAACGTTGGTTTAATGCAATCATATAAGAATATATAGTTGCCTGTCTTATCATAGACATAATTAACGCGACGGAGGGGAGGGGGGGGGGGGGTAACTAACCCTCGCCCTCGTGTACAAATACATTACAGGTAATGATTTAATTAATTTCGAATTATTTGTGTATTATAAGCCAACCTTGGATTAATATAGAGTCGAGAACAAGTTTAGACGTATACGCACATGAATTATCCATATAACACAGAGTACTTTGTTGACTATATTGACAGGGGTTGAAGCTGATGTGGTGGCACGGGTGGGGGGGGGGGGTAGGGGGTTAATTTATCGTCTGTTATGCTAACTACATAAGGGTCAAACGGAAAGCATGCATGGTCGAGAAAACTCTAACTTATGTTGTACATCATCTCTGCATTGCTTGAGTAAATTAGCTATAAAGGCATAACAAGTTTTGGAGGGGGAGGGGGTGCATGGCAGGAATATTTACCCATCCCCCGTGTTGATGACGTCAATTCTACAACCATACATGGTACATGGGTATAAGAGAATTTATTCTGTATGTTGTAGTGTATGTCACTATAACTTTGCAACGTCGGCGTGTAATACCATATAGACTAAGGCGAATGGTTTCATACAGATATCGGCATATACCGGTAATATATGTATAAACGTATTAAAAGATATATGGTTCATGCAAAATCGCACAAGAAGTTCATATTCAAATATTTGCTATAGGCGTATCGAGTTATATGCCTACATCTGCTTTGTATACAATGTGGTAGGCTTCGGGTTACCACAAATGTTCATCTGTATATTACATAGTATGGTACGGACAGCATTAACCTGCATCTCACGTGACACCCAAACCATGAACAAGGTATGATCCTATATTTATGTTGAACTTTTCTACGAGACGAATAATGTCTCAATAAACAGTCCGATACAGCTGTTAAAAACATAAACTTTTAACCCACATTCTTATAGGTTTCCTCATCGGTTTTGTGTCAAACATGTTTACAGAGTTATTTAAATGTCTGTTTAGGCCTGCATGCCGCCTTATTTAGTGTCTTATAGAGAGACGGTGTGATTTTGTGGTATCTAAGAGACAAAGCCTTTGTCGTTACCACAAGTCAAACCTTAAGTCTGTGGAGAGGCTTATTCTCGGGGTTAAAATCAATTCATGTGTGAATCATGACTGATGCATTAAGATATGAGTTGACTCTAATACAGCTATGATGCATATATAAAGTGTCAATTTATAAAGAATTATTACAAATCCTTTGCTGTCGATATGACAAAAAGAACTTGGTCAACACCAAGGTTATTCGGAATTAACGCCGTAAAATGGCGGCGTCTACGTCACTTACGATAAAAGGTATTAGTAACAAATCTTTCAATATACCTATAAGCTTCTGGTTGTCTTTATAATCAGAAAGCATTATTAATAAAAGAATAAATCTCGGTTATTTCTTTTGGTCTAGATATTTCATCGACTACTATAAAGTTAGGGGTGGTCATAAAATCACTCTTGAAAAGAAACAGAACAATTAGTCATTCTTCTTGCGGTTACCGCAAACATCGATAAGCATAAAAGGTGAGGATTATAGATATAATATAGAAAAGGAAACCTCTTTACTTGGGAATTTTACGTCTTTCATAACTTTTCAACAACAAAAAATGATCTGAAGACCATATGCATCGTAAAAGAGATTTGCAAAATATGTTATGAGTCATAGCAAGAAACAGAGGAAGGAATTGTTTTAATGTTATTCAAAGGTCAGTAACTGTAGTAACGAACTCTATTCATAAATGTAAGTCCATGCCGTGATTTTAGACTTGACCAAGTCGTTTTATAGCTTGTTTTTGTGACTGTCTGCTCGCGTTGGCGTAATGTTGTTATTGTCCGTGCACCGGGTATTACTATGATGTATTTATTACACACATACAAACACACACAGTGTTGCTGAGGAAGTGGTACAAGTCACGGATGTTTTCAGTTCCACTATTGAAAGCCAAGCTATACAAATATGACAAAATGAAATATGGAGAGTTTATTGCCCCAAGATATGACCCTATACAGATACCGGGTCACAAGGAGCACAATATTTAACGTTATGTTATATGATCCACCTATAACCAGAAATGTTCTGGAAAATACCTTAGGAGTGACGGAAATAATGCTATTAGTGGTTGTACTCATTTTTCTTGGAATTTTTGAAATACTTGTTTTTGATCAAAAATGTTTTTACGCAGTTTCAATTACAATTTGGGGGATATGAAAAGTGTAATGTAACGCTTTAGGAAAGTAATAACGTACCAACGGGAAGACGGGCCGGGTAATTAATACCAGCTTTGCTCGATATAAGGAAATGAGGCTCCTCCCTTAGGAGTTGAGTTTCATAAGAAAAATGTGATGATATGAGAAAAACAGGATAATTGAGTATGAACACCCCTTGTCAACTACACCCCGTCACCGCTGTGTATATGTGGTAACACGCCAACAGTGAACAGCTGGAAAATGTAGCCGAAGTGACAAAACTAACTTGTTACTTGGTTCTTGGAAAAAAAACAACCACGAGAAATGAAACAAACAGGACTCGTAGTTCAGTTACAGAAAGTTAAAGACTATAACATAATTTATATGTTGACTAATATTAAGATTCATATGCATAGTTTACACTATCAAAAATAACACTATAGCAAATTTGTAAAGTACAGGCCCGTAGTCAGAGTAGCCGAGTTGGGGAGGGGGAAGGGTCACATCAACGTAGGATGATCGCCGTCCTAGGGAGGGGTCTAAAGGGGCGTGTCTCCCCTCCCTTTGAGAAATATTTGTTTATCTCAGGGGCTTAGATGCCAAATGATGCAATCTTTCCATCTTTTTCCCTACATTTGTGTTCCATGAATCTGTTTATATGCAACCTTGAAGAAAAAAAAAGAAAATCTTTTGGGGTCCGTACCGCCTGCCCCCCCCCCCCCGTGGCTACGTGCCTGGTACAGTACCAGTACGAGTACATGTGAATTGCCGTTGTTATGAGTACAACAACATGAGTTCGAATTACGCATGAACACAACAGTATGAGTATGAGTAAAGTTATACAGGCATGTATATAACTCCCATTGGTCTGAGTGCAACAGCGTGAGTACGTGAGTACTTTTAAACTGATATTTATACTGATATAAACTGAAACGGGTACAAGTTGAAAGGCTCCTTGGTAGGAATACAAGGTATGAGTACAAGGCTCTTAGCGTGATCACTATATAGAACTATAGTAAAAAATATACATTTCCAATAATGCCCCAACATATGGGTACAAATGCACGAGCGTGACCGTGCGAGTGTATACAGATTGCTATAATCTGCTAGAAATACATTGTTTTTGTTATTGAGTATTGGATTTGGGTTTATTTCTTGCATGCAAATAACAAGACATTCACCAATTTCCTCCCCGCTGTTTTGTATTCATACAATTATTTCTTTTATAATTTTTGAAAATCTTAATTTTGTGTCTTAGAAGAAGGATGTTATGGTTATATCGGACCTTTTGTTGACCGGCCCTTAACCTTCTTAACCTTTTTATTGTAATTGATGGACAAAAGCATTCTAATATACAATGACCGCTGACCACTAAAGGTGACCTTTCAGTCTTTTCAATTTTCTTTGGCGGTTGTAATTATATTATTATCTCAACTGTTATATATGCAAATCATATCACACAAGTCTGCGGTGTTGCTTGATCGTTATTTGCTCTACAAACAAGTTTTCAGATCTATCGAGTTTGCAAGAATTCAGTAACTGAATTTTTGACATGATGAAGGTCTACCCAAGATTCGGAAAAATCGTTGCTTTTTCTCCTTTGTGCCATAGGTTTGGTAAATCTAAAGCCAATACCTAGTTCGAATAAAGGAGTTAGCATAGAACGTCTCGGTGGTTGTATAGTGTTTATTTTGTGTTATGGCAAACATGTGCCTACTAGTATGGAAAAGAAATGGAATCTTTAATTAACTCGTTCATTAACATTCATTTAGTGGATGACATGTTTGTATCTCATTCTATGCTCATTTTGAGTAGAACTAGTTTGGTTGAAGTTTGAGTTAAGTCACTTTAGAACTTTGTGATCAAACGCGTCCGACCTGTTTCGTGTACTCGTAAATATCCATGAGATAACTTTTGGGCACACAAACACGAAAGTGTATGCTTAGTGCCTACGTTAAAATAGATTGGAAATGTCAATCCCTTTCAATTGAAACTGACCTTGATCGTCCATTTGTATGTCATCATGGAAGATACATACATTTGAAGCTAGATTTAAATATACATTTCATGCCAAAATGTGTGTCTGATAGTGTGATCAACTTTGTATCAATTATTTCTATTTCGGGGAAAAATACTTTACTAAAAATGCACCAATGTTCAATCTAGTTGGACTGGCCACAAATTTAACAAAGTTAGGCAAAAAGATTCCTCGATTAAATTGGATTTTTATTTTATTGAACTAGGAATAAAGCTGAAAAGCGAACTAGATCTTAAATAAGTTCTAGTGTATAGAGTATAAATTTTCACCACACTTCACGTCTTAGTTCCCGCGCCCAATCAAATACTAAAAATCGTGACGTATGGCTACTGGGCCAATCATCAGATCAGCTTGACATGACGTTGCATATTTGTAGGTGGGGTTCTTCATGTGGGACGTTCCTTCAATCAGGGGCGTAGCGAAGGGGTTTTTGTTGGGGGGGGGGGTGTGGAGAATTTGATTTGCCGACGGATCTGGAAGTGGCGACTGAAATGGGGGAAGGGTCTAAGGGGAGGGGTCTACCCTCCCCTTTGGCAATTTTTAGGTTTGAAACGTCCTTAGATGCAATCTGGTGCATATTTTAAGTCCAATTTGATTTGCCGACGGATCTGGAAGTGGTGACTGAAATGGGGGAGGGGTCTAAGGGGAGGGGGTGTACCCCTCCCCTTTGGAAAATTTTTAGTTTTGAAACGTCCTTAGATGCAATCTGGTGCATATTTTAGGTCCAATTTGATTTGCCGACGGATCTGGAAGTGGTGAGTGATGGGGGAGGGGTCTAAGGGTAATGGGTCTACCCCTCCCCTTTGGAAATTTTTTAGTTTTGAAACGTCCTTAGATGCAATCTGGTGCATATTTTAAGTCCAATTTGATTTGCCGACGGATCTGGAAGTGGTGACTGAAATGGGGGAGGGGGCGTACCTCTCCCCTTTGGAAAATTTTTAGTTTTGAAACGTCCTTAGATGCAATCTGGTGCATATTTTAAGTCCAATTTGATTTGCCGACGTATCTGGAAGTGGTGAGTGATGGGGGAGGGGTCTAAGGGTAGGGGGTCTACCCCTCCCCTTTAGAAATTTTTTAGTTTTGAAACGTCCTTAGATGCAATCTGGTGCATATTTTAAGTCAAATTTGGCACGGAAAAAGCTCCCGTTCTCCTTTTCTCTATTCAGCTTTCCTTCTTTCTTCCCCTTCCGCTCTCTTCACCTTTTCTCCTTTTGCCGACAGACCCAAAATTTGCCGACAGCGACCAAATTATTGGGGGGGGGGGTGTGACACCCCAACACCCCCCGCTCGCTACGCCCCTGCCTTCAATATATTAATGATCCAAATTTTGTCTTTGTTCACCGTCATGATTCCTAACCCACTCATTCCTATACATCCTATCCTATCAGCCTATCAATGTATATATGTAACGTAAGTATGAAAGTTTTTAAAGTTGATACTAACTTCTTTGAGCCTCCCAGGGTGGGGTCTTCTTAGCCCATGGGGCTGGCTGATAGGAGTCCATCTGGTCATGGCTCTGCGAGGCTATGTAAGAAAGAGAAACTTCGTTAGAGGCGCTAGATGGTTTGGCCAACGAAGAGTTGACTGGTATGTCGTCTTTCTTTACTGTAGGGGGTTTGGGCTTAGGAAGCTTAGCTGTATTCTCATCTAGCACAAACTGTTCAGAGCGCTCTCGTAAACGAGCGAACATTTGGGCACCTCGTCCACTCTGTGACGTCATATCCTTAACCAGGTTTTTGTACTGAGACGGGGTTTTATGTTCGCATTTGTCCTTGCTCTTTAGGTCGATATTAAAGTTCGTGGCTTCGATTTCCCTCCCTCTCCACTTGTATTTGATGCCTCCAGGAGGCATTGGGGGAGGTGGTGGAGGGGGTGGTGGAGGTGGCGGTGCAGGTGCCATCGGGGGTGGTGGTGGTGCCGCTACACCCGGAGCATCGATGGTATCCATTTCCGCTGGTGAGGGGGGTCGAGCTCTAGATGGTACCAAACCCTCCATGCCTGGGATTAGCACAGCGCCCGCGGGTAGTGATATTTGCCGTCTTGGTCGAGTGGGGTCGAATGCCTCCTCATATTCCCCCTCATAATCCTCATCGTCATACATCTCGGCAAGTTCTTCTTCGTCGTAATCCGCGTCATAGTTCATCCCTCTGGTTTCTTTGGTATATTTTGCGCTACGTTTGCGTTGCTTAGCAAACATTCGTGCACCCTTTAACTTCTTGTCCATTGGGAACATCAAGATATCAGCGATTGTCTTTGCTGCCCTCTGTTTGTCCTGTGCTTTAACGGAGAGTTCCTCGATGGCCCCCTTATCCCTCGTCGGGAGACCATGGAAGGATTTGGCTCTTTGGACGACTGTGAAGATAGAAACAAAACAAAACAAAAGAAGATCAAGTTTATGTCTATTTTTTTCAAAAACCAATTTGCTTCTTTGTTGGAGGGACTTAGCATGCTCCTTTCCACGCAAAACAGGAAATTCTGCATAAAACACTACAGTATTGGTCGCTACATACTTTCCCATGCTCGCACAGGTATATTAACACCTTAAACCCCACCCCACCTCACCCCCACCCCAACACAAAAAAAGGTCAAATTTACCCTGTTTCACGGTATCTCACATCCATACACACCTGGTATAGATGCATCAGTCTATTTCCTACACGCTCTTTACCTACTATTTAAAAAAACAAACAATTGTATTCTTGTTTAGAGAAAAGCTGGAGATTATTTCGGTATTTAATTCTTATCACAATAGAATAATTTTGTGATTGAAATATAAATTTAAGATGGGTTCGTCATCAATTGTTGTTTACGACGTGACAGTCACAACTGTATTTATCATATTATTAAAAGTAAAAATAGTGTTTTTTAAAATTATTTATAAATTATTTTCTAACGGACACAAACAATTAGATAACAAACTAGAAGCTTCTTATAGGTTTCCATTGTTGTCATTGTAAAAACATAAAGACAAAGCATACAATTGTTTAATTAAAAGACAAAGGAAGAAATAACAACAAAAACAACTATAAAGCTGAATAGATACACATAAAGAATTACGCATGCAAAATGCCAAAATAGTTTCTTTTTATAGCACGTGTTAATTAGTTTGCGGTAGAGATAAATAACTGCCAGCTCGAATACTCTTTGGTTCAGTATAATCTGGCAGCTTGCCTTACTTCACCTCCCCCCCCCCCTCCCCCTATCTACAACCAATGGTGTTACAGAGTTGGGCACCAATTGCTATCAGGTGTTTGTGAGAGGGTGGGGGAGGGGACCTTTATCTCTCTGCGTGATATGGTAGGGTGTATAACAGGGGCGACCAAACTTGCTTAACGTAAGAGCCGCATATACGATAAACTTAATATCTTTGAAAGCCGATTATGGGATGAAAAATAGACCTATATTTGTTGTTCGTATAGATATGTTTCCTACAAGATACGGAAGCATTTATTTAGATATATTAGAGTGTTGCTTCCGTAGTGAGGATAACCATCCTGTATAGATTGCTTGGCAGACCATTAAAACCCCTCTTAAAATGCTAGAACATCTGCTGTCCAGTTAAATACGTAATTAAGCGTCAACATTTCCGATAACCGGACGAAATAACGAATACCGGCTAAGAGGAAAGGCTTCAACTAGTAACCAAGGAATTAAGACGCGGATATTGAGGTACAATCACAATAAAGCGGAAGGTTATTATATGCAAGTTGTTTGTCTAAGAGAGCAAATAGGGTATAAATTGTCCAACATCTTCCCCACAGCATGGTTTACGTTACAAAGTATACTCCTTGAGGGTTCCTTTATTTATAAATAAGTATACTAAAGTTTGTAGGCTATTTATATGGTCCTTCATAGAACCGATTTTGTTCTCCAAGTGAATGAAAACTCCGCCCACACCCAAACCCACCCCACCACACCCACCCCCTTCACACACACACACACACACACACATATATATGTATGTATATATATATATATATATATATATATATATATATATATATATATATATATATATATATATATATAATATAACGAAAATCCACGTTTACTCCAAAAGAAAATATTATTAGAGAAAACCAGAGAAATAAGATATGACTCATAATTGACAAATAAGGAGTAAGTTTTAGAAAATATATTGGAATTTTCGGTCCCCCTGGGACCTTCGTCAGCAATACTTGGCAGTCGAATGAGAAGTACAAAATGTGACACAATGAAAGTATGACGCTAGATAAGTGTAAGTTGCAATGATGGAATTAGAATCAAATAAACCATGACTATACAGGAAGCGGATTGAGGAGCAAAGAACGGATTACATATGCTTGTAGAACTGGTAGTTGTTAAGGGGTCCCAAGTCTTTGTTGAGGCCGGTGATGTGAGACTTAATACGAAAGATCCAATCGATTTCTTTACGTTTACGTTCAGTAGTTGATTTGAAGTTCGAGGCAATTAAAATACATTGTAGGTTTTTTAGAGAATGACCATGAAGATTGAAATGTTCGGACACTGGGAATCCTGCAAAATTATCACGAATAGATTTTTTGTGATTATTAAAACGTAAGCGGAATCGGGAGCCTGTTTCACCTACATAATTGCCCTCTTTGCAAAGTACACAACAGGAAATGCTATCCACTTCTCCTCTTAAGCCATCACATTATTATAGATATATTGACGATATATTTTTTGTCTGGCCACATGGTGAAGAATCTCTTAAGTCTTTCTTTGATCATGTTAATTCTTTTCATGACAGCATTAAATTTTCTGTCGAAGTTTCCAAACATCAAATTTCATTCCTAGATGTTCTGGTCAAGTTGGATGGCAATTCCTTAACCACTTCGGTCTATTATAAGCCCACTGATATTCATATGTATTTACACTTTAATAGTTTTCACCCACATAATCTCAAGAGTTCTATTGTTTACAGCCAATGCCTTAGACTTAAACGCATTTGCTCCAACCCATGTGATTTTAAACACCAGGTATCCATATTAACTGGTTATTTCTTGAACGTCGGATACCCCCTTCACTTACTTAGACAGGGTATTTCCAGGGCCGACAAGTTGAGCCGTGAGGACTTATTAAAATACAAGTCTAAAAGTCCCAACACACGCATTCCGTTCGTTACCAGTTACAACCCCCTCATCAAATCCTTCATTCGCTCCATCAAACAGGAATTTGCTGCTTTTCAAAACGATCAGTCTGTAGGAGAATCGTTTAAGGTACCCCCCATGCTAGCATTTCGTCAACCCCCCAACCTTAAATTTCTTCTCACTTCTTCCAGACTCCCCCGCTCAGTTTCCACCTCCGCAGGCAATTTTCCTTGCGGTAAACCTAGATGCCAAATATGCCCCCATATTACCCCAGGCACCGTGGTCAAGATTCCCAATGTTGACTTTAGTCTTAGACCCCCTTCCCTCTCTTGTGATTCTATTAATGTTATTTACATTTTCTATTGTGTACCTTGCAAAGAGGGCAATTATGTAGGTGAAACAGGCTCCCGATTCCGCTTACGTTTTAATAATCACAAAAAATCTATTCGTGATAATTTTGCAGGATTCCCAGTGTCCGAACATTTCAATCTTCATGGTCATTCTCTAAAAAACCTAAAAACTCCTTATTTGTCAATTATGAGTCATATCTTATTTCTCTGGTTTTCTCTAATAATATATATATATATATATATATATATATATATATATATCTATAGCCTATATAGCATGACAAGTACAAAACATAAACTGAACGACAAACGTTTGCAACTAATATTAAAACTTAACGCTCAACGACTACAATTAATCAAGAAATGTGTGCATGCATGGGTTTGTCTGAAAGTTTGTCAAATTGTCCTTTTTATTTCTTATGCATTTGGGAATCGTTATAGTATTTCGTATAGAGTATGTTAACTTTCGTTAAGTGACTTGTTGATACCTGAATATGATATAACGATATGACTCGCTTCAGTTATGTCAACATTCAACACTTCACATTTTAAAGAGAAAGTAAAATTCAATGATATGAAGTGTATATAACCAGTGACGGCATGAATAGTAAGTCAATGCACTTTTCCGCCCCCAAAAAGTAATCAAGTAAAATAAAGCTCTTGTCTTGTTTACCTCAGCAACTGATATAAGGTATTAAGTTGTTAGGGTCATGTATGTTGGATCGATGAGTTTATCTGTATTTTCATTTTTGTTAAATACTTGACCTTAGTTCTCCTTTAAGTACAACGTTATCCATTGAACAAACACTTGGCATTGTCCTATGCTTATACACTTCCCAAATTAAAATCGACCTTTCAATACCCCTTCACATCAATAAGTTTCGATTCATGAGTGTGTAATATTTCATGTGCTATGGTTATCAATTCAAAAGTGAGACATACATTTCCTTCTCTCTATGACTTACAGTCATAGTAAGAAACCCTGTGCCTGTGCTGTGAGCTGTATCCTTATAAGGAAGTTGGAAGTTCGTGCCTATAGAACCACTCTAAAGGCCAATTACCCTTTTAAATAGTCTTACCCTCTATTAATATTTAGGGCATACAATTTTTAAAAGGGAGACTTTATATCCTGAATGTTACATGATTAACCCTAACGCCCTTTTACAAATCCACTGTCTTGTCTTCATCCATCTTCCAAAGGAAAACGAACATTATTTTTGCCCAACTTATTTGGGCGACAGTTTCTTAAATGATGGCAGTAGACCACAATTGAAAAACAGTGTGGCAGAGTGTGAAGTTATGATCCACAATAACCTTCTTTGTAACATTTTAAATTTCTATAGAAAACTGTATTGGAAAAATTGCAATTAATATCATGAATACCTAATCGGGGAAATTCACATTGCTTTTGTGGGATCATAGTTAGAGTCCTTGTCACGAGTATGCTTGACGCAAGTCTAACGACTATCGTGCAGCTGGATAAATTTACTGATGAATATTCATTTGCTGTCTGTTTTGCTCACGAAGTTCAAATTAGTAACATACGACATTCTAGTATATGCTTTGTTTAATTCACTGATTGCTCGACGGGCATCAATGGAATTTGTGCAAGTCTTTGGTTAGATTAATTTGCATAAAATGCAGGTAAAGGGTCGGTATGAATAGGCCGGGTAAGCCGGTCAGGGCGTGGTATTCGTGTTTGGTATAATATACTTGGTGCAAGGGTGCTGGGTGCACCACAGCAGTTACTTGTTGCAGTTGGACACGATGTCCGTTGGGCGACGTTAGCCCGCAGTACTTCACTATTCTAATATAGTATATGTAGGGGCAACTTCAGTTCCCCGCTGATGAATTCGTGGCAATATATATATATATATCTTGTCATATATCGTAAAGGACGTACCGATACGTGTAAAAAGCCGGAAACTGACCGAATTCCGGTTTTTGCCCCTGGTAACGAGGACCAAATAAAGCTTATACAAAAGACACACGCCATCCGAGTATTACGTTGTCCAGTCGAATAGTTTTACCTTACCCGTGACAGTCCTGTCAGTACAAAATGGACGTAATCAACCCCTCCACGCTGGAGCGGCTTTTCTACTGGCGCTCTGAAGTACCCAACTTCTAATAAACCATCCATGTTATAAGTACCATAGTATAACACACAGTACTGAAAATGGATGAGTTTTTCATGCTATTTTGAAAAATGTTATAAGACGGATCTTCCTACCAAAAACGTTCGGAGGTAATGAAGCATTCAAATAAAGCCACATGGACGCTATAACAGGACAAGAACATTGCATCAATATCAATGCGTTTTAAATTATGAAACGATATACTTTGAAAAATGACATTCTATAGTGATTTGAACATCAACGATTTCTTGTTGTTAATGTTGTTGTTGTTCTACAATGTCGCAGGAAAATAGAGGATCAAGTTTGAACTCATCTGCATTCAGTTACTTATGCGAAAATGATTTCAAAAGTCAAAATTAATGATAAATAGTTTGCAACAATTTCCGACGAACCAGTGACCATATGAACGTGGGGATATGTCCCGCCATGCTTGCCAGTGGTTAACCGTCAAATATATCGTAACCATTGTCCACTGTATAAAGTCTGTATATGAAACAACCTCCCAAGTTATATTATCTTACACTTCCTCCCTTAACTCTTCTCTTTCTTCTGCTCGAGATCCAATTACATACCCAAGCTTAAAGTTGTTTCTAAATTAGGTAGACCTTGAACTCACCTTTTTGTTTCTTTTCACTCTTTGCCTTTAAATCCCTCCTTTTCCTTTGAGACTTCACGAATCCATGTGTGACAGATCTCGACGGATCCTCTTTCTCTTCAACCATAGCCCGCTCCTCTTCATCCTCTCTAGTTGGGATGATAGTTGGTTCAAACTGAGCACCGACATCAGGAGAGGGTGTTGTCGGCAGACCACTATCTTGTGAAAAGGTATCGTCACCACGAACTAGACCCGGTACTGCGAAATTCATCGAAACCTCTTGTCCAGGGGTCATCGCTGGTGGGAGAACAATAGTTTGTACCTTCGGTTGTTGCTTCGGGGGTTTCACGACCGCATGTTGGGGCCCCGGGTGAGTTTCAGCTTTCATGGGCTTCACAATGTCAGTTGACTCTTTTGTCAGTCCCTTGAAAGCTAAAGGTGTATAAACTGGTTTAGGTGACGCTTTCGGGGAAACAAATGGTGCCGGTTTCGGTTGCGTTTGAGGCGGCATTCTGCCTGGCTGGGGCTGAATTTTTGTTAGTACAGGCATCTTAGTAGTCTGACCCGGCCGCCCCTGGACGGTTGTTTGAACTCCATAAGGAGACTGAGTATTGCTTACTTGACCTCCAGGAAATTTGTTACCAGCGTGAGATGGTTCACTAACAAATTGATGTTGTACGCCTGGTGTTCCATACTCATTGGGTTTTATTGTGGTTAAGAGACCCTGTTGGGACGACGCGGGGGTATGGACGACACCTGATTTAGGAGAAAATGTTCCAGGTGGTATAAACCTTGTTGGTGTCTGTTGACCTTGAGGGGTGTAACCTGGCTTTGCTACCCCTTGACTTGGCCTAGCGCGAGTAGGAGGGGGCGCTTTTCTTGGATCGATATAGCTAGACTGAGGTGTCCCTTGTATCTGGTTTGTTACCGGCACTTGAATAACCTTCTTGGCACTCGGTGTTGGGCTATAAGAAGGTTTCGGTGAATAACGTTGTGGAACTGACTGTTGGTGTCCTTGTATGGATCCCTGGTGGACCTTTGGGTACATAGGTTGTGGTTGTGATTTTCTAGGGAAAGTGCCATATTCTGGGTAGCTTCTTTGTTGTGAAGGGGGTCCATGACTTGTTGGAATTTCTACACTAGCGGTCTGTCCTTGTCTGGGGAGTGTACTGGACCTCGCCGGGTACGTCTGAGCTGGTTGTTGGTACGTCGGCGCTAAAGGACCCTCGTTAAAATCTATGGGAGGCAAAAAGTGTGGGCGAGATGAGGTTCTGGAAGCTGACTGAGTTGGTGCGGGTGGCTTAACTGGGGCGTAAAGCGAACCAGTAGAGGGTTTATAAGACGGTGTAGACGATGGTGATGGTGCATAGGAAGAAGATGGTGAGTACGAAGGTGAAGGGGTATGAGATGTTGGGACTCCGTAAGGTTTCCCTGTCCGTTGAACTGGAATACTGTCACGAGGTTGTTGTATATCTCCTCCTTGATAAGTTCGTATTTGTGGCGATGAATGAGGCGACCAGACCGTTGGTTGTGTAAGAACTATCTTTCGCCGTCCATCCGTGGCGTCGTATTCCTCGGTGTAACCTGTTAGTATACAGTAGAACAAAGAAACCACACGAGTAAGAGTAAAAGTTGGATTCACTGTCCTTACGTATGCGTATGATACCTAACACGACATTGATGAAATGACGAACAACATTTAGACATTCCATGAGGAGGGAGGTTAGTTTGGTTAAGAATCACCATGCACTCTGGTAATATGGATTCAAAAAGAGATTTAGGGAGGAATCAACTTGCCTTTTGGTGACCTTCGTTGATCTGTGGTCATCCTTTGCGTCGGCAATGGCTGATAGGGCTGAGCGGATGGTGCGTGACCATATCCAGGGAAGCGTCCTCTTCTAAGTTTTTCGTCTGCCATGCGCTCGGCTGCTAGATCTACAGTGTGGGGCATGCGGGTGTATAGGTTTGTAGAACATTGTGCACGGATGTCATGTCTACATACAGGATTAGGGTTTCGTTACGATGTGTTTAAACAAGATTATTCTACCGGTGACATTGGTCAATACACTAAAGTGATAAACAATGTGTAATAACATGGAATGAGATACTAAGGGGAAAAGACGATTAAACATTAGGTGGCATGCGATGCTCGGAGTTGTCAACTTTGGATCTGAAATATGTATGTTTGTTTACAATATGCAATGAGGCAAATATTAATATAACAAGATACTATAGAATCAATACATTAGTCCCTTTCTCTATAACATAACCAATTAAAACAAGTTCCAAATCATTCTCGTCGTATGAAATACCTACATCCATTGGATCTTACCATAGAACTGGTTGGTCATTTGTGTCTGAATGAATTCCAAAGAAATGACCATATCATTGGGTTTTAACGTCGTCTTACACTCAAGTGATATACTTCACCTTATGTTCATTTTCTGAAGACACAAAAACCGAGTAACCTAGAAAGCCTCATTTTATTATACCAGTTTTTGAATAAATATATATGAAAAGATACTTGCCTGGGGCAACCTCCATGAGATCTTCTACGGGTTTGTCCGTGTATCGTGTTTCCTTGACGACCGTTTTAGGTCCCACCTCTTCCCCATAGCCATCATTTTTCTGTGTCTCTTTGATTGTGGTTGTTGTCTCCTGGTTCCCCACCCTCTCTGTCACCGTTTTTGTGACGGTTTTCTCCGATTTGTCGCCTCCTGTTTTTGTTAGTACCCTCGTGGTTGTGGTGGTCTTCTTCTTTATCGATAACCCACCTCCACCATCTGATGAAGAAACAAAAATATTGGATTACTTGCAACACTCGGCTTTATATTGGGCCTTATTAATGGTGGTATGGCTTCAGCATAAAACGTGAACAAAATTGTTAGCAAGATATGTTGTTCACTCGCATTATAAGCAACTAACGATTAACGAAACATAAATTCATTAGGTCTATAGACTATAAATTTTAGATATATTATTTTTAGAAATATTAGAATAGACATTTGGAAGACCGATTCAGCTGCTTACAGCAGTTGATAGCGTTTGCGGTCGAACTTCTCTCGCCATCAAACATACTGACTTCAAGTCTTCATGATCTTTGAGTATATCATGAAACTGAAAATACATTATTCTCTTTCCAATAAATCCTGCTTCCCCATATTGACACCAGGCCCGGGGCTGTAGCTCCTGATCCCCCTCCCCCTACATGCTATATTTGACGTCGTTATAACTTAGCGGGTATTTTTTTTCTGTTTTGGTCGCTATAGTTTCTGGAAGTTTTATCAAACCATAACAAGATTTTCTCACCATAATTTTATAATTGATCCAACTCAGACTCTTTTACTATAGATTTACTTTTATGAACTTTAATTAGGAACAATGGTTTATAAATGGTATAGATTCTAAAAAATATTGAAATTTAAGGTACTGAAAAATTAACAAAATGTTTATAGATACAAAATACCAGCATGGGTACGTACTGTTATCATTGGTTTGCGAGACTTGAACAGTACTCGGTCTATGCTGCACCGCATGATTATTCATAGTTGATGTCACGTGGGGTTGGATACTACTATGGGATGTCTGATAAGGAACTGCTGCCTGGTACCCCGGATGTGACTGATATGACGGTGGTTGACTTGGTGAGTATGACGTATAGGGTTGGTTTTGGTATGTATCCTGGGGTTGGTACGGCTGAGGGTACGAGTTTTGATAAGGTTGGTGATTCTGGTGCGGCTGTTGGTAGGTCGGCTGTGCAGGCTGATAGACTTGAGGTTGTTGGTAAGTCGGCTGAGGGGACTGTATCTTTGGATGACTATAAGCACTGCTGGTATAGTCAGTAACGGGACTATCTTCGTATCGTTTTCTAAGAAGGAAAACAAGTAGAAAACGACATGTTTAGCGTTTTCTCCGTTATTATGGACTGAGTCAAAACTAAAAATACATCCTTTTCAGAAATTTATTAAATTGAAATATGTCCCATTCTCTCTTACACTGGTATTACAATAGGTCGATGGATCAATCACTGATTAACCGGAAGTAAAATTAATTGAGTAAACATGGAGTGACAATTAAAATATGAGAGTCACGTGTGAGTTTTGCAGCCGAAAGGAAGGAACATATGTGAAATTAAGAAAGAAATGTGACAAATTCGGAACAAACTATTTAAAAACAAAAGAAAAATGATTGTATTTATCAGTCCTTCTCTCCGTGGTATCGTAGAAGTATAGGGACTTTTGAGGGGCAGATGTCTACTATAATGACCATAGTGGGTTACCATGCAGGGTGACTTCTAACCCACGTATTACAATAATATGTTATTTTTGTGTTTTTGATTCTTTCCAATTTGCCTCACGTCAGTATAGTAATTTGAAAGTCATGAAACGTTAGGATAGATTATGATTATGAAAATGATTATTAAAATATTATTTATGCTACAAAATGTTTACTGTGTATGCCAAAGACAAAGTGAAGCGTTTGTCAACGAAACTACTGTCAACTAACGTCTAATAATTTGGCCAAACGTATAGAAGAATACATTAAATTTACTGATCCAAAAATGCAAGTAATTAAATGCCATATTATACCTCATGATTTCCAATTCCAAAATCCCAACAGAATTTTCAACAATTGCCATGGCAACGTCACCAGATAAGCCTTGCATGCCGCGACCGTTGATGGAGACTACCTCATCCCCGAGTTGTATCTGCTGTTCTTTGCCGCTGCTCCTTTGCCGAAGCTGCAGAAGAGACAAGAAAATAAATAATTATTTGTCTTAAAAACTTTGAAAGTAATCAAGCTTTTAACGTAAAGTGTCTCGGTAGAGAACCTGTGCACGAAGACCAAACTTTATGGTAGTATTTCCGTTACCAAGACAGAACCGAACTCTCAGTCCCAATGCCCTAACATCGGGACCGTGTGAACATGATCGTGGTATTTTAAGATACTTTACCATTCACAATTTCCGGACAGGAGAGTTGTTAAAAATAAACTAGTCAAAGTAACATCATTATATAAAAATATGTTTTTTTTTTTCAGCCGGCTTCTAAAAGTATTTCTAATAAAGAAGAAATCCTGGCGTTACGTTCCTTTGTGGTATTGGCCTTCTCTTTCAAGCACGTCGATGTAAAGTCCGCTATAACTTATTCTCAAATCTTAGTAAAAAATCGTCAGTGGTACTAAAAACCGATGTATTCGATTAACCGACGCCTCACAGATGCGATTAAAAATGACCGGCCGAATAAAATCAGCATATTTATCAACGTATGTTAGGTTTCATATAGTGTCAAAAATCACCAACGCGTTTTTCGTATGTATAGTGTGACATGCTAATATGCGCTTGGATAGAACAATTTCATCACGCATTCAGAACAGCAACAGTATTTTAAACATAGCTAGCTAATTGAAGAGACACTTGAAATGCTTTAGTTTCGTAGGTCTAACAACTCTAAAAAGTTTCGAAACAAGATTGACTTGGAATAACCACTGATGTGTAACATAACTATTATGATTATACTAGCATCGAAGCAAATGCGAATTGCAATGTATTTATCCTTGCGCTCTTGATTTTTCTGAGGGTCGCCAAGTTTTTTTGGAGGGTTGCCAATTAATTCTGAATTTAAAAAGAAAAAAAGAGGTTGTGATTGCAAGAGGAGGGTATATGGATAGAGATATGGATAGGGCTTTGGGAGAGGATATATAAGTATTGGAATACGAGGAGATAGTTATTGGGAGGGAGGAATAGGGATAGGGATGTGTTAATGTGTTAATAAGTGAATACGTATTGACCATGTTGACCCAGTACAGAAAACACAGTTAATATGTATTTTACATTGTGAACCACGTGACATGCCCTAAAAGATTGCTGTTTATGAAAGCAATCGAACACGATCATAAATTCCCCAGCGATATCAATCCTTTAACCAAAGCTAGGTCATCGTGTTTGACCTATACCTAACGAAAGTGCTGTTTACAATGTGGTAAGCTCAACAGCGCGTCGTTTTTACTATCACCAACATATGTGTGGCTATCTTTCAATTAGGCAGTTATCTTCATCCGATGGACTTGTCGCCGTAAAATTGTCGATTATTTAAATATCTTCACAGTAGTCTGCTGTTCATCAAACTTTATCAGACATCATTAAGATGTCAGACCCTACTTAAATATGAACCATATGAAATTGAACATCACCCTACCCTCTATATAACCTGAACCTGATTTTAAGTGCACGGAAGCCTAAATACCAGTTGTTGTTGGGGGGGGATAGACTTTCTGATATTACAACGCCAATTACTTTAACATACTGAAATATGAAATATATATTTGTCTATATACTAAATATTGAAAATGTAGATATATAATACAACGCCCTTGGTTTGGGAGTATTATGCAGTTCCCGGTCAGTTAAACAAATCCATCGATAAGTTTATCAAGATTTTTTTTTACACCATATATTCATTTACTCCCTAAGCGTTAACAGTTAATATTGTAGGACATTGAACTTAAAAAACAACATAATTATTCAAGTTTGGCAATTGATATTAATATATTTCATGTCAATTTTGCTGCGAGTTGCAGAATATATAATTTTGAAAATGGCCTAATGACTGCAGTGCAGAGTCCAGCTGTTGCTTGGTAATGGACCACACACGAAGATTGGCCGAACCTATTAATGGCACTACCATCCAGATGACCCAATCCGAATTTTGGAACTAGTGCAAGCCACATATCATGGTTGACTGTTAACTGGTCTCCATTTAACAGTCGACTCGGATAAATTGCTTTTCGAAGATACTATTCGTTAATATACATCAATAATGTATTCATAACTAGATATTAACAAACACTACCAATTGGTGCACCAAGTTTGTACCAGTTTTACTTGCACCGGTTTATTTCTGCCATGAATCAGTTAAAGAGGTCAAAACACTCACCTTATTTATACTTGCCTTTAGTTATACAATTTCCTGTTAATAAATACGTTACGCTTAAAATTGTATCCACATTACTCGAATGGAAACTAATCAGTCGTATAGATACTGCAGTATCGGTTTGACACATTTCATTAAACGCTTATCCAACGGTAACTTTCGAGTGGCCCGTTGGTCTAGAGGTATGATTCTCGCTTCGGGTGCGAGAGGTCCCGGGTTCGATTCCCGGACAGGCCCAATTGCTTTTGCATCATTACAATATGTGATTGTGTATTCACGGGAATTCCCGCTCTTATGTCGCAGACAACTAAGACTACAGTTGATCAATAAATGTATTTAAATCATAGTATTTCCCCAAACTGTGCTTCGTTAATCTATTTTTATTTTGGGCAAGAGCTTTAGATTGACTTTCTGATATTACAACACCATTAACTTAAGCATACAGGAATATTATGATATTAGCCTATATATTAAATATTGAAGATGTATAAACTTGATACATGAGGGGTGTAGAATAATCGCCGGTTCGTTTCACAACGCTATAGAGTGGCCCGTTGGTCTAGAGGTATGATTCTCGCTTCGGGTGCGAGAGGTCCCGGGTTCGATTCCCGGACAGGCCCAATTGCTTTTGCAAGAACAGTAAATTGAACAGCTTTAATTTTGTGCTTATTACATCACTTAATTCTAATGACGTGCTGCGACTCGTGGTGCAATTGTAGATTACTACAGTCTACGTTCCCGGATGGGGTTGAACCCCCTAGTCTTTTGGGGATGACATGATTAAACCTTAGAGTGCTTCGTGTCTCTAATGCTGATACTAAAAACTACCTGCCATATTTGATTTTTTTGCGCAATAAAGAGATAATGTAATTCAGCGGTCCATGGTGACTAAGCTACGACCCACTTAGTCACGACCCACCAAACCACCCCCACACCAGCCCTAAGAATAAATGCTCAGAATGCTTGAAAGCTCCAAAAAGTGTAGATAAATTCACGACGTTTGTAATAATCTCACGACCCACCATACTTTGTTATCCCGACCTGTAGTTGAAGCAGTCTCCGTGGCGCAATCGGTTAGCGCGTTCGGCTGTTAACCGAAAGGTTGGTGGTTCAAGCCCACCCGGGGACGTGGTCATTTTGTCCTTTTCTACTCAGTGATATTCGTTCAAGTATTTTTTTCTGATAAAAAAAATGCTATCTTTTTAGTTATTTCCATGTTATAAATACTGTATATATCATATCCTTTGCATATTTATGACTGCTTTTCACAATGAAATTTTCAACAAACTGAAAGAAGATAAATGTCATGTGTGTGTTAATGCATTCCATTTTAATACTTGAATCGTTATCGTGTTCTGCTTGCTTTGATACGGTAGCTGATGTGTAGTGAACTTTGACCTGCACGTGTTGTGACAGTAATACAGCAACTTACAATATATCTGTTGAGAATTGTGGAATCGGAACATTTCACTTATTTTATTTAGTAATCAATATTGTGAGACAGGGAAGAAAACTAAGCGAGAAAGTATCACATTTGCAATAACCCAACCTTAGAAAGTTTGACAATTTTTTAACATCATTAAAATGGATGAAACACTGATGGCCTTAAGTTAGTGTAGGAGTATGACTTTCAATTTATCACACAAAGAAATACCTTCATCACAGGTTGCACCAAATAATTCCTATTAAATTCCTTATTTGTTGTAACTGTTGTTGTGTCTGTGTTCCCAAAACCCATGGTGTCCCTCTTTTAACTTAGATGTGAACCCAATTGGTAACCAATCAGATTGAAATTCGCAGAATGTTTTCTTAGATAAATTGCCTCTCGCGGATATCTCGCGACACTGGTAAGAAACTCGTAATTGACATATGACACGGGTTATCGATCGTTTAAGGTACAGGGTCGTGGTTATTATACAACGCCATTAAAACTCTCCATGAGATATTATTAACGATGCCAGAAAGTAAAGAAAGGAAAGGATTAAGTTTACTAAAGAGAGAAGATTATAGAGAGATTATGAGATTTATTGAACCGCCTCTTCGTCTCTCTAATGGATTGTCCCCTCCCACGGATGACCTGCTTTTGGGCATTGGTGATATAACGTACAGGGTACACATTTTGCTGAAAAGCTTGGATCAGGGCGGATTTTCCTCCCGACTTAACTGTAGAGGAACCGGTGCACTGGTCCAGGTATCGAAATGCTGATTTTTCTTAGATCATCAAATGAGCCGCTCGTTTCAAGGCCCCACCGCTGCCTGTTAGATAACTGGGCCGGTAGCAAGTTATGCCCCACGGTCCACCCCCTATAGCGTGGATCATTACCCACTTTATACTTGTCAGTTTTTGTTTGGTACTTAAGTTCTTCACGATATTAACAATGTGTTAATAACAGCCACCATCTTAGAAAACGATTAATGGGATACACGAAATATTCATTGTAGCCCGGGAAAGTCTTAATGATAGAAAAGTATTGCATATAGCACATCATGGTGTCTTTCACACACAAGAGAATATGCTCAATTAAAACACAGCCACAATAAGAACGGACCATTTCCTGGAATTGCCTATGATCAATAACTACTCAACAAAGACCAGTGAACCTGTTGACAATTTGCGATTACATTATATATATACACGTCAACCTCACAGGTGACGTGTAGGCTCAGATGCACAATGTATACGTTAGGCTCATAGCTGTTAGTTGAATCAATTATACTTCCTTATTGGAAAATTGTAACACATCCCTTTTGAACATTCAGCAAGGCCCTTTGGTCTAGATAGACTTTCTGATATTGCAACACCATTAACTTAAGCATACAGAAATATTATGACCTAGTATATATATTAAATATTGAAGATGTATACTTAATACATCAGGAGTGTAGAATAATCGCCGGTAAGTTTCTCAACACATAGAGTGGCCCGTTGGTCTAGAGGTATGATTCTCGCTTCGGGTGCGCAGACAACTCAAACTATAGTTGATCAATAAATCTTTTTAAATCATAGCATTTCCCCAAACTGTTCTTCGTTAATCTATTTTTATTTTGGGCAAGAAGTTTAGATAGACTTTCTGATATTGCAACACCATTAACATAAGCATACAGAAATATTATGATATTAGCCTATATATTGAAGATGAATATACTTGATACATCAGGAGTGTAGAATAATCACCAGTACGTTTCACAACGCTATAGAGTGGCTCGTTGGTCTAGAGGTATGATTCTCGCTTCGGGTGCGAGAGGTCCCGGGTTCGATTCCCGGACAGGCCCAATTGTTTTTGCCTCATTACAATATGTGCTTGTGTATTCACGGGAATTCCCGCCCTTATGTCGCAGACAACTAAGACTATAGTTGATCAATTAATCTTTTTAAATCATAGCATTTCCCCAAACTGTTCTTCGTTAATCTATTTTTATTTTGGGCAAGAAGTTTAGATAGACTTTCTGATATTGCAACACCATTAACATAAGCATACAGAAATATTATGATATTAGCCTATATATTGAAGATGTATATACTTCAGGAGTGTAGAATACATTCAGGAGTGTAGAATACATTCAGGAGTGTAGAATTCAGGAGTGTAGATACATCAGGAGTGTGGAATAATCGCCAGTACGTTTCACAACGCCAGAGAGTGGCCCGTTGGTCTAGAGGTATGATTCTCGCTTCGGGTGCGAGAGGTCCCGGGTTCGATTCCCGGACAGGCCCAATTGCTTTTGCATCATTACAGTATGTGCTTGTGTGTTCACGGGAATTCCCGCCCTTATGTCGCAGACAACTAAGACTATAGTTGATCAATAAATGTATTTAAATCATAGCATTTCTCCCAAACTGTTCTTCGACAAGCTATTTTTAGTTTAGGCAAGAACTTTAGATAGACTTTCTAATATTGCAACATCATTAACTTAAGCATACAGAAATATTATGATATTAGCCTATATATATTAAATATTGAAGATGTATATACTTCATACATCAAGAGTGTAGAATAATTGCCGGTACGTTTCACAACGCTATAGAGTGGCCAGTTGGTCTAGAGGTATGATTCTCGCTTCGGGTGCGAGAGGTCCCGGGTTCGATTCCCGGACTGGCCCCAACTTTTGCAGAACTGTATCAGTTCATGCTTGGATTTTTCAGTGGAGCAATTGATTAGAGCACGCATTTGACTATTACCCGAAAGGTTGGCAACTCACTAGGGAGCCTTCATTCTCATATACTCATTAATATTTTAAAATTATCTTCATGTTATAATTACTATTTCTTTGCTGAGACGATAAAGCACTTGACACCAAACGGAATAAGAAATTAACTAACGATCGAAATCATTCTTCTGAATCACATTGATCTACATGAAAATCAAGAAACAAGAAATTATAGAGCCCCATCACCCACCAATACCATACCCCCCTCCCACTAAAGAACCCCACAAATATACCATATCCCGCTAAAAGAGCCCCACCACCCACCAATTCCATACCCCTACAAAAGAACCCCATCTCCCACAAATATACCACATCCTCCACTTAAAGAGCCCCACCACCCACCAGTACCATACCCCAAGATTTATGCTATTACCTCCGTAGTATTCCACACATCTTCATTTTCTTCCACTGCCTCCGAGTTTCTCTCCGATGATGCGATATCGTCAAATCGCTGAGAAATTTGAATCATGAATGGAAGAGAGTTGACTTTAAGACAAAGTTTCTTGGTTTCGGAGCCATTTTGCCAATCACCGTTTTCAAGTGTGATGACGTCATTTCTATGCTCGGGATATTCCGATGTAGTGGGCGGTTTCCACGGTTTCGGTACGCGAAATGCACTGTTATATGATGGTATCAAAGGCTTGTTTTCAATAATGAACGGTGGAGAGGGAGTGGGATCACAAAACGGCTGCAACACGGCTGTCTCCTTTCCCGCCTCGTTACCCACTAAATAGACGATCATAACTTTACTATTTGAAAATTCTTGAAGAGAAATAAAGGTTGTGCGATAGTTTTTTCTTTGCAAAAAGATAGTTTGTATTACCTTTACGTCAGACTGTATAAGTTATACTTAATGCAGAAATATATGTGAGGAGATTGATTGAAGTAAATGCAAAACATTCGTCATCCGTGTACTGATTTTACACATCATCAGAAGAACCCAAACTGATTATGAAGAGAAAACGTTACGATGCACGGGAGAGATTAATCCATGTAAATCCGCAGGAATAACGATTTTGACGAAAAATCGGGACCATCCACAATAGAAAAGCTCTCCAAATAACAGCAGTTGATGTGATACAAGGTCAACGAATTTTGCTGTTGTTGTTGTTTTGTAGTCAATTTGGAGGAAATAAGTTGCCAACTACGATCCTTGGGTCTCTCAGAATAACTTATTTTGAAGTAGTTAAATTCAAAAACCGCGTTCCATGGATGCCGCACGTCTCCATAGATTAGATTAGTACGCGGTATACACTATACACATTGAAAAAGCTTCATGTAATCATGATTCGCTTGACAATCTTACTGTAGTTCTCATACTGTTGCAGCAACCCAAGACTAAACCCAAATCAAGTAAACAATTTCATGAGAGATGCATGGATCCCACGATCACGTATTGAAACTTTATAGAGCATGATGGACTCCTTTAATGACTTCACAAGTAATCGATTATGCAATTTAAATTTCAAGAAAGACAACCCATTGGGGAAGTATTCACAAGTAACTGCGATCGTATTCAGAGATTTATAGATCGGTTATAGTCCATTATTGAACTTCGATTAAATTCTTAGTGTTTGTGTGTATCACGCAGATGATGGCCCGGTATAGGGTATATGCTATTGTCATTCTCGCTAATTGGGTACTAACGTGAAACATATACAATACATAGGAAATTGAAACTTCATTGTGATATATCACGTTCACAAAGAGACTAAGATCGTATGGTGACACGGACGTACTCTATGACACATGCATGGTCAGTCATCTTGCAACGACTTGGTCAAGCTTGTTTTTCAAGAGGAGTTCTCATTTCTTCATATGTTTGAGTTTGAATATCTATCATTTAGCTCTCGTATGGTTGCTAAGTACGTAAGAATAAAGTTCTCTCACATAGGGTGATTAGAGTTGGCTCTAGGCATAATCAGAATATTCCAGAGAAGAAAAAACATTGAGATTCCGTCATTTTTGAAGGAAATTTTATTTACAAAATGGAGTGGGTGTTGAAGTGTGCTATATTGCATCAAATTGCATCTGAGGCCACCTGGAAATGCAAAAAAATACCCCCTCCCCTTAGACCCCTCCCCCAGGCCGGCCATCAGTCTTCAGCCCCCCCCCCCCCCCCCGCCACTCAAAAGTACCTTCCTACGCCACTGGTTTGCAATAAATATCAACAGTTCAGTAATTTGATGTTACAGGGTAGCTTAGAAAGGCCACGACAGAACTTTTTGCTATGGCATGTGGTTGATGAATTGTTCACTCAATGACCGTCACAAGACGTAATATTTGACACCTAAATCAGACCAGGATTCAGTATATAGAGGCCTATAGCTAGGCTTTAAAGGTTACGTTAGCCTAGCCTAAGTGTTATTACTTCTTTCGAACATTATAACGAAGTTCTCGAAGCAATGAACATCTGTTTTGAATCTTTGCATCAGATTACCAATCGATGTACGGGTTTTCAAACACAAAAAGAAGCATATATGATATATTGTTGTTTTTCAAACCATATAACACTGCTCGTGACCAGTGTCATATAAGATACTTCAGCAATGTTCTGTACGAAGACTGTGAAGCCTTCCTTTCTTCTTTGTATTTGTTTGTTAGTTTTTTTTTCTTGCAGAAAAGCAATCAAGAATTTAAACTGTTTTAACTTTTCACATGGTGTCATTCAACGGTCAGTGAATCTGTAATCTCATTACATACAATGTGAGTACATGCCTTCATGATATTTCCTAGCAGGAGTCAATGTCATTATAACGGCCTAAGCTTAGTTATACCTTTCGGAGGACCCAAACGACACATTCCACTCTGTCTTGTTTAATATACTCACTTTGTGTGTTCACCAGAATTAATTAAACCTAGTAACGACCTTGGCCTTAAAATACTTCCACCAAGTACCTTGGCTGCCAGCTTAGAAATACCAAAGGGTTCAGGGGTTGTCCTTTGACCGATTGTACCTGACAGGTCAGCTGTTTAATCACTGGAAAATATCTTATTGGCGTCCCTTAGTAATAATGGCTAACAAAATAGCACTACGGGGAGTTTACACCTCCATATCGACCGCATTCCGTTCTTTCACAAAATATCATAAAGTATATACGCCTACACAAGAGAGAATAAATACTGTGCAACACACACGATGTACGTCAACAGTAGATGAGTTCACATGCTAACGTTATAACGTTGTGAAATGACTAGATTGGATTGGTTAATCCATAACGTTGCTAATGCTTCAATCAAGTCAATAGCGACGAGGTTACATATATCTAGGACATACAATGTTTTCTATAGTAGTTTATTTGTCCTGTGTCATACGTATAACCCTTGACTTTTTGAAGCCAAACCTTGTATATACACTTTCTATGAACTATCAGCGAGTACTATCCAAAGTTCAACGCACGGTAAAGTCTCGTCACCAGGTCAACAAACAGCTGGGATCAGCTATAGATCACGTGCTGCTTAATTTGGAACACGATTCAAATCCCATGGTTACTACTCCCTAACAGACGAAGAGTTTGTGATGGCTGTATAATAAGATATTAAATGCAAGTGTCACGTGACGTGGTAACCTCAGTATGCTTGAAACGTTCTGTGTTGGAGAACGTCAGCTACTACAACGACATGAGGAACCTACCCTTCCCTGAATTGCTTTGTATATATATATATGCACCTTCTATGTACTAAGAGCGAGTACTATCCAAAGTTCAATGTACGGTTTAGTCTCGTCACCCGGTCAATAAACAGTTGGGATCAATCACAGATCAGGTGCTGCTTTGGATACGATTCAAATACATTGGTTACTAGTTACTACTCCTTAATATAATAAGAGTCTGTGAAGGCTGTATAATCAGTTATTAAATGTAAAGGTCACGTGACGTGGTAACCTCAGTATGCTTGAAACGGTCTGTGTTGGAGTACATCAACTTACAACAACGCCATGATGAAAGCACTTGGTAGTATGGAAGCACATGGTAACACGGGAGCACTGGGTTGATCTCAAACACATATCAGTGCACGAGTTAGATTAATTAAGGGTGCCCTCTATTTTCTTCTCTTGCACCAAGTGTAATAATCGACTTGAACAAGTCAAGCCAAGTCAACAACTTTCATCTAGGCTAGGCCTTCTTTCAATAAACAAAGCTATAACGACTAAAGCAATTCCAGACTTTGTTCTCCGTTAAGTGATTGGCAACTTTACTAGTCGGAAACCTTGCGTCCTATCAGGCATTGTTCTGATATCGGCAAGTTACAACTTTCATGTATGTGTAGGCCCTCTATATTATATCATTATACTAACCTATAGAATCAACTTTAGCAAGTCTCGAATTTGTTATTAAATGATGGAAAAATGTGATATTAGGCAATCACGTGTCCTACCAAGCACTGATGTGATAGCACGTAATACATATCATGAAGGATATGTGTGGCCCTCCATTTCCTTCCTAGATTTTTTTACTAAAGTAATCGACTTTAGCAATTCCAAACTGTTGTGGTAGCACGCAACAACTATTATGTAGTCTATTCTTCTTTCACTCTACTAACCATAAATCGACTTGAGCAAGTCAAGACTTTGTTTATGGACAACTGTATACTGATAAGTATCCATGCGTCCTACCGGGCATCAGAGATATGTTATAGCGCCGTAGCGAATCCCTGACAGATATTGCGTTGGTAACACGCAACATATACGTAGTATATTGGTTTTAAATTATACTAACTAGCAATCGACTTGAGCAAGTCAAGACATTGTTTGCCGTTAGCTGGGGAGCAACTATACTAGTAGGAAGCCATGCATCCTACCAGGCACTGCTGTGGTAGCACGTAACACATATCATGTAGACTAGGGAATGATAAGTATTACCTCAGAGGATAACTTACCCTCAAACATGACAAGAATGCGAAGTGGATCTGTCAGATAAAATCTTTGTTTTGATTTCACATAGTACGTTCACGTCAATAATTTGTCTAACAAACATCAATGCTTGTCAAGATATGAACTAAAATAAATTCATTTCTCACTCGAGAATAGTAACAAGGTTAGAGAGTGTTTTTAGTCTCTCTCTCTCTCTTCTGTTTCTGGGGGCGCTCTTGATTTGGCGAAAATATTTAGTGAGCTTAAATTAAAATGAGCTCCAACTAATTAGCCATAGCTTATTTTTATGTCAAGAAATTTCTCACCAGATATTCAAACGACACAATTTCAATCATTTTTGTTGTTGGCAACCAAAAATAGTGGGTAAAGTTTTGGCATTTTAGGATTGATCTTCCACGCTGCTCGTATGCACTTGGAGAAATTCAAATATCAATCTTCGAATATGGTAGACTTATAGTTACAGGCCTGTATAAACAAATTCAAAATCGGTACATGTGAATCCATATCACAGTATGCATGTCCATTGCAATAGCTAGCTTATTGATCTCTCTAAATATACTGTTTCACGAGTACCTTCTTTATACCTCTCTATTTTAAGTATTCGCAAAAAGATGTTCATCCGACTTTACCATCAGGGAAGGTATACAGATAACAGATGTTCCTTGTGTTTACGTAGAATATAGACAAACTATGACGTCACAACAAGAGTATGCACGTGGGCTGTGACGTAATTTCCAGAGGCAACCGTTCTCATAAACTCTTTCTTAACCTTAACGCATGCAGTCCATTTATACTGTGAAGGCAAATGCGTCAAGTTATGATTTCTTAATCAATGAACTTTAAAATCTTCAAAAATGTCAGTATTGCGGGTGTAAAAATCAAGTTCACAATCATTTTTAGTTGAGAAATAGTTTTGACATATAACGTTCTTTCACAGCATTGGAATTTTTCATATCAATACATCCAGAGCGTATACATTCTCTCGGGTAGTTACTGGATAATTATAGTGTTTAGCATAGCCTATGACAACGTTAATTGACACACCACTTAAGTTTACCTCTCTCTCATATCTCTATGGTTTGACCCTTCACTTGTCTATGCTGCAACGGATCAAAATATGTCTGCCATTTTTCTTTCTTTCTCGTTATTCTGTTTCTGATCGGGCATAGTCCAAGACTTCTCTGCAGCTTGTTAACCTGACCCTAATAGGCAAACTGAACCTGATATTCCCTCGTTATTTTCATATATATACTAGCACTAATAAAGACTAATGCCTGAACATTAACCTTTGTTTTCCTTACCAGTCGGTTGTTTTAAGGGATCTTATCGGTCACCGTATCTAATTACGTGTACGGTAGTAACGGAATCTACATTCCTTTCCCACGCCGCCTAGCACGTCTGCCTATTTAGGGTTCTACTCATATACTCAGAAAGGCACGTATGAGTATACAGTATAGACACCATAGCCTATATGTATACTCATCCTGATGATAATAATAATACCTGCCAATATGCGTATACTGAAATGTACCAGCTGTTACCCAACGATCTACGGTAGATGAACACTTAAATAACTACATATGTTCGCCATGATAAGGGGCACAAGTAATTCAGCTGGAAGATCATATACCTGTTTGTAATTCCGGGCCTCCCAGTGAGCTAAACTCTATCTGCTGGGAAGCTCAATGAAAGGCTATAGTTACTTCGGGTTCTTCGTTCTCTGTTTTATGAATAAAAAGTCTGCATTATGGAGAATAATTGCCACATGCTTTGAGAAACACTTCTAACACAGGAATATCGTGATCAGGTGTTCGGATGGTGGGGAGGACAGAAAGGAGGAGAGGGAGTGAGGGGTGCGCAAGAGAGGGAGGGAGGGGTAGGGAGGAAGGAAGGTAGGAAGATATATAGGATAATAGATTTTGTTAAGTGCTATTTCAGAAGCTTCTACATACTTTCCAGCATATTCCCAAATATTGAGATGGCCATTCATGACTTGATGCACTAAAATATCAAGTTAAGTGACTGCAAAGTTTCCCCTATAGAACTTATACAGTGACGCGAATCAATGATATGACTGGATTCTGGATATCACTGATAATAATTCGACTCGACGCGACCGTAAAATGAAGTGCCTTGATGTAACTTTGCAGGAGATAAAGTCAAATCAGATTGAATATGAATGCCACTGTCAGTAAATATGATCTGAGCTGGCAGTAAAAGAAACCCAGTCATTTCATAATTGGAGACCAGTCGTGCCTTCCTAACATAATGTGGGAGGGAAAGCGAGGAACCCCTTAGGCATGTAATACGTAGTATACCCCAAACAGCAAGATCCACTGATCCATATACGCTGTCAGAATATCCAGTTTGTCCTGTTCGCAAATAAACTTGGATTGAGGAATGTTGACTTGGTAGATTGATGGGAAATAATGAACGTCCAAAAGCTTTGAACGGATCTATACAGCTATACGGCACCAACTGTTTCTAACGTGTCTTAATTACCTCAGCGACACGTTTACTCTTTCTGATCCAAGTAATTACCACATGCTTGACATGTTTGACTATCCTCTGCTCAGACTGGCAAACCTCCAGACACCAGGTTGCCTGGAATGCCCTAATATAATGATGACAACGCTAACTAGGACTGCATTTGCCTGCAAATACGCATAATTGTAGTGCGCGTGGAGTACTTTCCGGTTGCTCATGGTGTTATTTTTTGGCGGAAAACACACCAGGGAGTATAGTCATGTAGATACCTTAGTAAGGGCGCATGTGAGCGCCGTGACAGGCTCAGAATAAGTTGGCCTCGCAGCTAGCATCTGAAACTGCAAATGTGCAAAGAATATTTAAACGTTATGTTTCAAACGTCCAGTCATGTATGTATCGTTCACTTGGCCAGTAAAGCCAATATTTCAGCGCGCAAGCGCACTACAATATTTTAACGACTCCTTTTTGGTTGTTGTCAAGTATGTTCAGGTCTCTGTAACGTTTAGTTTTGCAGATTTATATATTTCAGATTCCCGACAGAGCTACACAAAGGGGAACAGCAAAGAAAAAAAACTGTTCTGAAAATAAGCAACCCCACAAACCTCCCTGTGTCCAACTTTTATAAGTTTCTGGTTAATCTATAACTGACCATATATTATCATAACTCTTTGTGAATGGGAAAACACGGCTCAATGTTATTAAACTCTCCTACACCCACCCCTCCCCTCCCCAAATGAAAACGTTTTACCTCTACAATTGTTCTAAATCTTAAATCCATAGGACGGTGAGAGAAACATCCTGGTTTAAAATTTAGTGTCTGATTAAATCATGTCTGTGCCCCTACTATTCCTTCCTACTCAAAGTTTCAGACTACAAGCCAACGTTTGAACTACGAACTTTAAAAGCATGAATTGTTTCCTTGTTCGTCAGTCAGCAAGGGTTGGAGTTTGACGTCATCATGTCGGATCAAGTTATTTTAAGGAACGATCCTAGGAATACCTGACGTATCAAACACCAATCATGTAAATTACACTTGAGGTGTTGACGTGGCACTATAAACACATAGGAATGCAGTTTAAAACATGTTCCGATCATTATTATAGAATTGTGTTTTTCTTTGATGTCATTGATTGACTTTTAATTGCCTTTAGGTATATACTATTCTCACAGTTTAATGCGATCAATGTAAGTAAATATTTCCCTTTTCAGTTGTTGATGAGGTAAATCTACCCCCATCTTGTGTAACTAGTTGTGGTAACGTCTTAAAGGCAAACCTTAATGACCTGTTAATGTTCAGACAACATGTACACATCTCGGGCTGTTTGAATGAAACCAAGCCAAAATTAAGGCAGAATACATCGCTCTCCGCCGCGATTGGAACAGCTTTGCATTCCACAATGGATGTGTTGAGGTAAATCTTTTATAATTCCCATGTAAGCGATGTAGTGGTATTTGTTATTGCATGTTTACATTTCCGATTCTAATAACTTCAATCAGGAGTATAGCAAGCGATTTCCTGCTCTCTCATATATATACAGTATGCAAGTATAATATCTTAATATTGATATATTTCATATATTGAAATTGTTTTGAGCGATATGCTTTTTTAGCATGTTGGGAGGGCCCACATGACGATCAATGGAAAATAAACTGTCGATATGTCAAGTAATATATTTACATATTGATGTTAAGATGGTCATATATTGATGTTGATATATGATATATGTTGATATATGTTGATATATTGCTAACTTTGATGCGGATTATGATTGACATTTCTCCAAAAAGTATTTTTGTAATCCGGACTGAAAATGGTTGTCTCAAAATAGTCCAATTTAATATATCATTCAATCCTTACAGCGGCTTAGCATGCAATCTTGAAACGAAGTCAGTTATATTTCTCTCCGCCTGAGAACGTGTTTTGACCACTTGTGACCTTTTGACATTTAGAGAGCGTAGTTGACGAATTCCCTGGTCTAAATTAAGAAACCGTCGGGGCTGCTGGGTACCACATATTTCCTCTTATAACAGGCATACCGAGTATACTGTGTGTGATTATTCATACCCACTAGCAAGTCAGACTCTATACTTTTAAGACAGATTTTTATTACAAAGTCGTTAGGAGAATAGCTTTCGATTAAATTAATAACATAACAATTATGAGAGGAAAAAAGTAATAAATCACTCACTGTTTGGGATATGCAAGGAATGTATGGACAATTCGGGGTGTACTGGATACGCGAACCCGGGAATATGGGAATCATAACGTACAGACTACATGCACTTAAAACGAGCAATGGTGTTTAAATTCTAATGTTTATATATCAACTATACCGGCTGTAAAACTTCAAAGTCATAAAACGAAATTTTATTTATTGTAAACGGATAGATATAACAAGTTGATAAACCACTGCGTATATTAATTTCAGCAGTTTGGTGGTGACAGTTAGACACCCATATTGTATGGTCACTAAAGGAACTAACGGACAATAGATGTATTTTCCTTTGTATTCATATTTCTTTAAATTATTCATGGCTGTAGGCTAACCTTTAAACCGAAAACCTTCTTTTTTGTGTGTCATGTGTAGGGAAATAAGGGACAGAGCCTCGATTCTAGAAAAGTGATAGTTGAGAGACTGTATACCACAATGCCCATGACAAACCCCTCCCCACCCCACCCCACCCCACCCCAACCCCACCCCGCGATGCATATGCTTTCGTAGCTGTTTGATCATGATCCAATAACCGACAAAAACAATAATTTGATATATGTTGCATCATATATGTACACATGTTTAAAACGTGTAGGATTAATGATCACGTGGGCGCTCCAATTAATTATATTAAAGTGAATGTATGAGAGGTAATGTCCGCTGTGATAACAACATGTCTGTGCAAAATCATATCATCATTAATGCTCAGTTTGCTAACCCTGGTAACTTACCCCCCTCCCCCCTCTCCTCCACTCCGCTCTCGATTCATTTCTGAAACATTATCGATGAAAATGAGAACTGATAAGAGCTAAACTGAACGTATCATAGGAATCGTTACAATAAGTGTTGGCTGTATATAGTGTTCGAATCTCAGACATATTGGTATGTGTGTGGTATAACGTTGCCGTGTGATGCTGTTCGTGTAAGATATTAATTTGATAACAGATAAGTCCATATGATTAGCTTAATCTCCAATAAACACAGAAGCAACATTCCTTGTTTTAAGAACAAACACTACCACAAGTAATGTGTGCGTGTGACGTAACTTGTAAACGTCGGACTCGGCTTTGGAGGTCAAATTGCTTCAAACTTATATCGTAATGAATTTATTTACAACCTACGCGTATTATGGTACGTTTGCTTGGTCACACTGTCAATTAATATCCACGATAAGGTTTAAAACAAGACGAATGTCGTTACCGTGACAACACGAATGACATACCCCATAACTGACCTTTGCCAGCATAGCGACCCATTCATTAAGTGAGAGATACATCACAATGCAATATAGGTTACGGTATACCCATACGAGCATTCTTAAGACGCTAACGAAGGTGTGTGAGACATCAAAGTAATGCACTGCCTGACAAGATATCGTTACCACGATTTCCGGTCCAAAATGGCGCTTTAACCTTGTGAAACTGTGTAACGCATGCATATATATATATATATATATATATATATATATATATATATATATATATATATATATATATATATATATATATATATATATATATATATATACTTTTTCAGTTTCCTTGCATTTTTGTTTTTTTAGTTAGGTAATCTATTAAGCACCTTAGCACAATATATTTCTTCTTCTTTTTTTCAGGCTAACGGGTAAAATCTTTTAACCATGACATTAATAAAGATAACAACTGCTCATATTTTTACAGCAATTGCAACTAAGTGAAATTGCCTTGCTCAAATTAGACAAACACAATTTGACAGAAAGGTTTCGATTTCATTGCTTAAAAAATTCCCGATATTGGTGTGCTGTTGCTTACAATGCAGTAGGTTCCCGAAATTTTAGTAGTATACATAGCCTATACATATAGCCTGCAGGTAACATAAGCTTTGTAATTAAATTCCAACATTTTAAGCCAACTTGAATAAACACGGTATATATTTCAACATGTGTGCGAATGTATTTTTTGTAGGCTACAAAAAACCCACAGCCATTGTTTTGATTACCATTATAAACTACCTTGCTTACGTAGTGTTTCTTATGTTATATGTTTTGCTAGAAATTGCTTGCATGCAATTTACCGTCCATATATGATATTTTCATGTGACCACCACATGTGATCTTCGGCTCATAAACTCCAAACTAACATTTGGGCTGAAATAAATCAATGAAAATACTCGACTTACACTAGAGATATAGACAGGTCCAGTGGTACTTCCCTCGACTCGAAAGCCCCATGGAGGTCCTCCTCTCATCCTCAACCTTATCCTCTCCTCAATAGTTGTTGAAGTCATCTTTCCTTATCTTCTGTTTCTTTTCCTGCCTCAGTCTTTCAAAATCGTATCCAAAAGAGGATTATAAAAAAATACCCCCAAAGTAACCAAACATTTGGGTGATATTGGAAAGGAGTAGATGGTGTTTCATCTAGTAATCCATTGACGGGAGGGACAGTCCCTCCTAATAGCAAAGAACATCCCGTAGGATGTACAGGGCATAAGACTAACAAACAGTCGGACGCAGAATGCCAGGGTTTGGATGGTAACGACGATGACGTATGTACGTGCTCCCACTAACACATGCCTCACGTGCTAAGCTTAGCGTGAACACTAGCGGAAGGTATTTGTGAAGTGTTACGGGAGAGAGTCTTAATGAGCTATGTTTATGCATATTGAGAGAACAAAATCGTTGGCTGGGGGATGCATGGAGATTCCGTGAGATACCAGAGGTTGCAGTTGCGAGGTCCATGCATCATCATCGTTGATGGGTAAGGTCTACTAACAACTCTACCAGATTAAACGAATTAGTTATATTTCACGGAGTGCAGCCTGGCATATTTAAAACAGAGTATGAATTTTAACCTCTGTCATTATGAAACGTACAGTCAGTGGATATTCTCATCTGTTTAACTAGTTTGACATCTTAATCACCTAAGATGACAAACTTGAAGTAAGCCGGACCGTGCGAGTCACTGCTTCAACAAGTTTAAGCCCTTTTATACTCAGTTGGCTGCAGTAATCGCTTGTTTGTAGTCTGACTTAAAATCCAAGAGAATTGGACATTTTAGACCAGTAAAACTTCGTTCTTCAAATATCTGTGGCTGGTAAACGGCAATTGGTACTTGAGACAAATATTTGCTAATTTGTAGGATAATGAGTTTAAAATCAATTTGGTATGTTACAGACGAATGAAAACAATAGCTTCAATATACTGTACGTATATCGTCATCACACAACAATCCCATTTTAGTTTGTTACAGGCAAAATGTTAGTTTTCATCCTCTGTAACACCATTTGTATCATATCTTTACAGAATAGTTTTGGATGGAAGAGTAGAAATTATAAAACAATGGATACGATTAGTTATAAATGGAACGACATAACTGAAATTCGAACTTTTGCTATTTAGATATCTTTGTAAATAACATTTTATTTTGGGTTTATTACATAATCAAAAGAAGGTTATTTCAAAGTTGCGTCAGTACATACCAAATTTATAATTTTTGGATGAGTGAGTGGATACTAGTGGCCAGCAATCGTAGATGTTAGCAAAACAACAACAAGTTTCGCAATTGACGTCACACAATGTACTTTGATCGTGCCAATGCACTGAGAAACAGCGCCCTCCCATAACCCACACCCCAATACCCAACTGCACATGAATTGATCCATTCTCTATTTATAGAACATCAATATATGACGCACCCCTGCCCCCTTTCCAACCCAACACTACAAAGCAAAACAAAATCATAAATGGAAGATAGAGTATGCCCTTACTATGGTGACGTATATGATAACAAAAGGGTGCATGGAAATGTTATCTCGATTACGGTTAATAGTTGTTCTCTTTTTACCTCTCAACAGATACCACTTGCGCGAGAAAAGATTAATTGTAAAAAGTTTCATGTTGACGTTAAGTGTGATGATATCCTGTATGGTCTGATAAACCAGCCAGGAGCCACAGAGCACCTAATTATCTCATAAACATTACATACTTAGCCATTTTATCTGTCTGTAAATTACGCCAAAAGCCGGAAAGGCATAAATCAAGTTTTATTTGTTACTGCCAGTTTCTAAATTACTTTCTTTGTTGGAATTTATTGTCACAACCTTTTGTTTGCTTATTTCAATCAGAGATTATGACTCCTTACGTCATAAGGTAGATAGGAAATATTGTTCAATTGAATTAAAAATCTCCAAATGAAAGAATGAACACGTTAGCACAAAAATTTGCAAATTTTAACTTTCTACTAGCTTTTCTGACGTATTCAATACGATTTCTGCAAATTATGCTGCAATATCATTACATTTCTGTTGGAATCAATTAATTTATCTATAATTGAAAAGAATGTCATTCTAAAGTTTCTTTAATCCTTTCAAAGCCAAAAAGAATAAAAAAAAATGGCCAAATTATTGTATCTCGAATCAGCAACTTTTTTTTGTTTTAATGAAGAATAACTATTTCGAGGTAGGAACATATCACTCTTTTTTTTTCAATTTCCTGACTACATCTTAAATTTCTTTCAAAGAACAACCATCATGGATAAAATATATTTACCATTCAACAGATATCTTGTCAGTGTTATCCTACGTTGACTGCAGGTTTTATGATTATAACAACTGGAATAAACTGAACAATATCAAGGCATTGTAATTGAAATTCTTCTTTGTTTTTCTTACTTTTTTAATTTACTTTAGCCGATTAGAATTCCTTTTTTTTAACATAGCCTATATTTAACTTCATATCCATGTTTTCATTCCACGAAAATATCACCTGTGTTCAGATTTCCATCGGTTAGTGACGATATCTATATGTATGGGTAACATAACAATCACAAAAAAAGACAACATTTGAAGGGCCTAGATTTTTCAGAACATACCGTTAAACTGACTTTGTGAGTATAGCTATCAGAATTTTAGTTTCTGGTATAAACATCTAGGGGCCCAATATGTATGACTCAGGCACCACATGTGGTCCAATGTGTCGATCGTTTCTCTCCGCAGTTATTACATTAGTAAACTATATACTGGTGGGAACTATACTGCTCTACCATCCACCGTAAGCACGCAGCATGTTCTCGCCAGTCTGCATGGCCTTATATGGATGTGCGATTTGTTAGCGCTGTTCGACATAGCAGTACACAAACACTCCGGGGATATGTGCTATCTTCCTGAGATGAGCGCTATAGTTAGATCTCTATATACCATCGGTTGTTTAATTAACAGACAGACGGGAGTTGATCGCCCAGATAAGAATGAACTTCCGTTACGGCGATTGCTAACACGTGATGTGACAGTCAAACATGTAGGATATAACCATAAACATGTATTTCGTCTAGTAATGCCTCCCATAGGTAAATAAAAAACAAATCGTCAGCTATTATCCGTCCGATTAAAATGTTTATATATTTCATGGAGGACTACGTAAGTGTTCTTTTTTTTTAACAGATTACATTTCAGATCCGCCACAACGAGTATACGCGAGTATAGAAGAACACTTTAAACGCTCAGTTGATATAAAGTTTATTGAGTCAAACACGGAGGTAGTGGTCCGAAATTGTTTGTAATAATATCAAAGTAACACACTTCAGTCGTTACCCAAAATAACCAAACATATATGCATTCGCTTGTCAAAGTTTTTGTTTGGAAGGGGGGGGGGGACGGGCCAAGAACATCTCCGTGCCTAACACTATTTAAATTTACTTACTTTTATAGTTTTAAGTACTTTAGTAACTACCTTCACCCGTCGACAGTTTTTGATATTAAGTTGAGTATTCTGTAACATATCAAATCATGATAAAAACTACATCCGTGACGAAGAATTCTGCCATTAGGTTTACGACTCAAGCTTTTGAATGGACATGAAGAGCGCCATCTTTATCAATTAGGTAACAATTCAGTTTCGAGTTTCAGTTTGTTTCTGTTCATATCCTCTTAGAGATGTTGGAGACTGGTAACATAAATATACACAATGAACAGAAACACAATGATGGCATTCTTATAGGACTTTAGGAGAAAAACAGAGAATGAGACCGGGAATAATAGAAAGTGTTTAAGAAGACAATTTTCATTCATAATTTAAGTGATGTGACTTGAAATGTGGAGAAAGGCATTATCACTACCACTGGTACACATATAAAATAAACGATCAATTATGAAAATGTTTTTTTCTTTATTTTAGAGTAAATTTACTTAAATTTCAATAGGCCGCATTACACTTGATCTTCAACTAATTTACCAGGGATCTAGAATAACAAACTACATAATTATGATATATTTTTTTAATATGACGGAGCATTGGTGAGCACTCGCGCAAAAAGAAACATCTAACGCCGGTAATCTGACCTAGTTTCGAATAAGGTGTAACAGAAGTGTTAGACACAACCATCGATCCCAGAAAAATACACACATAGCTTGCTACCGTCGGTAATTATACACTAGTGTACAGTCAGTACATACAGCTGCGGTCAATACCCACAGCACAGTACACAAACGATACAGCGATGGATATCTCAGGTCCAGCTATAGATAACAATTAAGGTATCAAGTTTCATTACTGTCTGCATTTTGTAGCGACACGAACAAACGTCACCTGCAAGCAACAGAAAGTTAACTTTTTCAGATGGCCGCACGCTGTTTGGGGCGAGTCTTCAATGCCATTAATATCAGGGCAGTGATATGTTCGAACTGTCACTGACAAGCTATCTTAGGACTTTGGTGTAAAGAGTCAAAGAAATCCGAATAGTTGGCGTACTTTTTAAACAATATTTCTCCTAATAGTTCATGGTCCTTCGACGCAGGCACCAGTTTTGTGGCTTAGCCAAATATTACTCGATAATTGTGAAAAATTTGTCCGTTTCCCTAGGAGGAACCAGATTGGGACGTTTTCTATCATTATTTTATCTCACCTTCACCACTGGCGGGCTTTTATGAGGCTTATTGTATTTCCTTACAAATATTCTGTCTAGTGTAATTTACAATTTGTTTTTATTTTAATTGCCTAATATGGCTTAATGTTTCCGAGATTTAACCCTTCCTCAACCCTGTCCTGTGAAACCTCAAAGAAGTCTATGGACGAGAAGAAAAGCGCACCCTACAAAGACCTACGAAAGTCTTTTGCTGAAACTTTCCGTAAGCTTTCTTCTCATCAGCTAATTATTACTAGCGGAATTGGTCAAACTGTGGTACGCTTTCTCTTAACGATAAAATTCTTTATTTGGACCTTGAAAATTTGCTCTTTTGTCAGATTCAGTGAAAAGGTATATACGGAAAAACAACAACTTATGTTCTCGTATCTCAGTTAAATCTTTTTGCACTTTGTTCTACATAACCTTTTGCTTAGACAGGTCGATGAAATATATGACTCTACGGGTCAAAATGTCAGAGAAAATTACCGTCATTCACGACAACGGTACTGGGATGCGAAGTTGTTTTGTACTACCTGCTTCGTGAAACTTTGTGTTGCCAATTTACACTACAACTAGTTCTTTTTATAAAAAATTGTAATAATTAATAGTATAGAATTTTTTGCGTTTAGTATTTTTATAAATACTATAAATATGTTATAAATAATAATTTAAAATTAATTTATTAATATAATTGTTTAGTATCTTAAAATTTATTTTATCATTTTAAGTTGGCAATGCAATCGATCAAGGTTCACGGGCGTCTGCAGGCAATACATATTTGCGTTGACGAACTTTGTCCATGCACTGCCACATGTTGACTCAACACCTTCTCCGAAGGTTTATACCTCACATATATCCACAATTGCTGCAGAATTGTCCTGCAAAGTTTGCCACAGAATTATTTACGTCTGGAGGAAAACATCGCACGTACTTTGCTTCAACAATGGCATATAGAACAGTAGAGAGAGGACCACCGAATTCACTGGACTACCGTGTTTACTTCCGTACGTTCTCATTTATAGCAATAACATTAGGGTTGAAGTAGGCTTATTTACAACTAAGTTTAAGACTTACTTGTACCTAGTAGTATAGCTTAGGTGTTGTAATTGATGCACCCACGTAATTGACACCTCTAAATATTACTATATATCACCGTGGCAACCATACTGCATGCAACCTAACCTTTTTGCACCTCAGCAGAGATACGTTTTTCACGTGTATGAATTCTTTTCAGGTAGGCCCCCTATGTGCCGATGAAACTTTGGTTCATTTAAAAAAAATTAAAGCTTTTTACACACTCCCACAATTGTGCAAGTATTTTTTGCTTTTTGAAATTTTACCCTCCAAAAATAACCAAATTTACCCTGAGATGACGCCACTACTCTGTAAGAACGATTCGTCTGCTACATCTGGGCATCCATACACTATACAGTATTGTTTTGTAGCAATTTTGTTACATGACATTAATGTAAGATTATGGACAAATGTGTCAATCATGGGGTATTAATGGACTTGACCAGGCAGACCTCTTCGGGTTAGATTCTCCTCAACTGTACAAGTTGTGGGACCATAAGAATAAATATTTTGGGGTCATTTAATTTCTGAGGTACTACACATTTGAAAATCGCATACATTTTAGTGTTTTGGGATTTTCCTAAATTACATATATCGTTCATCAAACCTTAAGTTTCTCAATTAAGAGCCCACCATGCTACTTTATTATTTTGCGTGTTGTATTTCTATGTAAAGACAACATGAGAGTTGGTCTAGTTGGACCTTGAATACAAGCTAAGCACACCTGTCATGTACCTCAGCTGTATCAGGGTTGATAATGAGAGCTTAAAAAAATTTTTTTTTGTCTTTTCCAGAGGATGAGTCCGGCAAGATTGTTTCTCCCTTTCACGACATTCCTCTCTTTGCGAATGCGGAGGTGAGAAAATTAAACTTTAAGTTATCAGACTAAGCTCAATAGTAACCTGGAATTTGTGTTCCTTTCCCTTACTTTTCCGTTGTGTTGTACATGCTTTCGTTGGCTTAGCAATTTGAAAAACAGGTCTTTTAAACTGAGAGGTTATTTTAATTGATGCTATTTCTGATTGAAAGGAAATTCTGAATAATCTTTTGTAGACTTGGGAAGTTCCAGGTAAATATGAAACAAAAAGAGAGGAAGTGACAGTTACGTATACATTACAAAAATGTTGATGTTACAAAAAAGTTAGTTTCATTGTGCACACACGCACACTAGCCGATTATCCACAATCTTCCCTTTAAGATGATGGAACAAAGGTCAGGAGAGGTAATAATGTGACAACCTTGTAAAAACAGTGATGGTATGTCAAAATGGGTAATTTGAACTCGTCTTCATGCTTGATTTGAGGATGCCTCAAGTGAAAAAGTGTTCTTGTGTGTATTTGGAGGTTAAAGGTCATATGAGACAAACATGCGTCACAAGGTGGAAACTGAGCGACCTTATCTCAAGATGGGAAACATGCAGGTTAATGTGATTCCTAAATATTAAATTGCAACCTCAATGCAGGTTTGAATTATGGTTTCAGACAGCATTGAAGTTACTAGACAGCTCTAACTAACATACCAATGTTAGGGGACCAACTCTGTCTGTCTATACCGTATGTCTGTCTGACTAACTAATCTATACTCACTTCAATAGCTGTTTACTTACAGATAAAATGGTCTTGTATAATCTTGCACTCATCACATGCTAATTGATATTGCAGATGTATATTTAGGGAGAACTTTGATAAATGATGTTTACATTGCTGGTCCTTAAGTGTGATTTATCTTGAAATCGTGGAACTGTTGTACACTTATGCAAAGTTCATTGCATATAATTGCACCTGTGTCATTCACTCAAATTGAAATGTGCAAACATTTGATGTTGTTGAACTTGGTCTGTGAAGTCGCTTTGAGTTTGACATTGATTAACAACAGTACTGTATGATAATCACCACAGTGTTATCTGATTGTACAATACTGTACATGTAGTATTAACTTGTGGTCTTTAGTTGTAGAACCGTTTGTTCTTAAAATGGAAGTACATCTCTGCTGTTCTGTATCATTATGTGTGAAGTTGATGCCCGTATTTTATACCCGAGGCATTCAGGCACATGACATTAACTTTACATTCTTACAGTAGAATTTGATATCGATCAGTAATAACTCACCTGGTCAGAAGTGAGAAGCAAGGAGGCAATATCTAGATGTCATGTCTCCCGTAAAATCTGAGCCTCATTCCCCCTTGTCACCCACTACCCCAGTAACCCTCCCCAACACCCCCACCCCCATCCCTTCCCCCAACAAATCACTCACCTCTCCTGTTACCTCTTCAGTTACAAGTATGTATATTATTAAGTGCTTGTCAAACCAAGTCTTAAAATTATCAATCATTTACTTCGAAGTGTTTGTGAGTTTGTGACTAACCGGAAGGCAAAGTGCTAAGCTTCACGAGTGCAAATTCTGTCAAAACTCCTCAGCGAGTGTAATAATGTAGTGTAATAATGTTGTGAAATAATGTAGTGTAGTATGTGAAAATTGAGCGAGATTTATGCCTCTATTGTAAACAAAGTGTCTCTGAATCTATTTTTGTGTAAACTATTTATTTGTCGTTTACATTGCTATACAATGAGCAAAACTGCTTTTTTCCTTGTGTTTCTTCTTAAGAATGAGAACTGAATCTAACTATGCCTTCTCGACTTTTGGATTAGAGTACAGTGAGAAGTAATTTTAATGACCTCATCAAGGAGAAGGACTATTACAATAACTAATACATCACAAATATTCATGAATTTCTTCTTGGTTTTTTGTGTGATGAAGAAAACTGAAGAAGAAAGCACTTGAAAAATGAGAAAAAAGTAGTAAAATACTTCAGAGAAGGTTGAATAGTGCATACTGTACAGTAGTACTGTTGCATAGTCATACTCTGAGAGAAGAACTGTGAGAACAGACTGAAGACATTCATGGTAGAAACTTTCACAATCAAAAACCTCAAATTCAAGTTTTTCCCCTCTTTTTGCAGAAAACTGTTTTCAACATGGTGGTTGAGGTGCCCCGATGGACCAATGCCAAAATGGAGGTAAGTAAAAGTTCATGCAAAAGAAGAGGGAGGGAGGAAGGAATGGGAGGGAAGAAGGAGAGGGGAGGAAATGAACTTAACTGAAAGAAAAGAATAATTTTAACTAAGTTTACTTATATATTTATTAATTTTATCTACTTAAATGTTATCAAAACTGACTGAAGTTTAATGAAAGATTCAAATTTTGAAATGGAATCTCTGCTGTGTACAAATTGAGAGGGATCCATAAGGTAACATTGCTGTGTCAGAATTTCTTGCAGTTTGTAGATTACGGCCACCTCTAACTGTTGGCTCTGAAATCAAACATGCTACCAGCATTTGAATTGGAGATCCCAAACTTCATTCTATGGAGCCTCAATACTTTCAAGATTACACTTGACATTGAAGAGGTGTTGGGGTGGAAAGTTGGATAGGGATACATGAGTTTGAAGAGGGCAAAGAATAATAAATACTGGGAAGAATTATAAAACTTTAAGTTTTTCTTGTTTTCAAATGTTTTCCTCTCCTTGTAGATATCTGTAAAGGGTGAGATGAACCCCATCAAACAAGATGTGAAGAAAGGGAAACTGAGGTACGTCAAGAACTGTTTCCCGCACCACGGATACATTTGGAACTATGGTGCTCTCCCACAGGTGAGTGATGTGGGTAAATGGGTAATTTGAACTCGTCTTCGTTCTTGATTATTTGAGGATGCCTCATTTGAAAAAGTGTTGTTGTGTGTATTGGAGGTCAAAGGTCATATGAGGCCAACATGCTATGGATACTTTTAGAACTATGGTGCCTCTGCCACATGAGTGATGCCCAATCTCCAAAGAACTTTAGGAATCATTTTGCTGTCTGTCAATTATTGTTTGGTAATTTGTGGAATAGAATACTGTCCAAAGTGTTCTTTTTCATTCCCGGTGAAATCTTTCAAATTTGTACCCTTTTTGTCTGGGAATTTCGTTCATTGCTCACTTACCTGTCTTCACACAACTGCTTCACATTCATTCTGTCATATCTAGAGCCAATAGATAACCCTTGTATAGCTGACCCTAACCCAGTAACCAACCACTTTTTTCTACTAGGGTTCTCTCACGCTACCCTCTCATAGAGTCCACAAGAACCTTTATGAAAAGTGGACTTTTCAGAAATTACAAATTATGGATTACCTCAGAAAGAAATGTTAAATAGTGCATGGAATTGATTATTTCATCATATCATGTGTTGGTATAAGAAAATAAGGGGGTAAAAACTATTGTTGATATTAAATAACCAAGTTGTTGTGCATGAAAGTTGCAGAAACATCTCACGTTTGTTTCTGCTATACCACTTTGACAATCCAGAATGGGTCAAAGTTGACCGAACAGTGTGTAACCAAGGTCGAGAAGACCAAAACTATTTCAAAGACTTTATAGACAATTTCTCAGTTTTTGTGCAATCATAGCAAATCCTGTCAAAGCAAAAAAAGCAAAAGATATTTCAAGGTAAAACATGTGAGAAAAGATCTGTTGAAAAAGTCCAAAAAATTCCCGATTGATTTTGATCACATGCAATTTTTCCAAACTAGTCAGAGTAGTATCATGATGTGAACTTTGCATTTGTCATGAAAGGGAAAGACCCTTGACTGTCATCATGTAAATAATGTTTGCAAAATTCCCGATTTATAATCAAAATTGTTTCTTCTATTTACAGACCTGGGAGGACCCAAATCATACAGACAAGGACACTAAATGTAAAGGAGACAACGACCCCTTGGATGTATGTGAAATTGGTTACAAGGTATGGGTCCTAATAAATGTTTCATTTTTATTTTTTCAGTTTTGGGTGTAATTGAAGATTGATCTCACAAAGAGACACAGTCAGATGCCATGTTTTAGTTATCTCCTAGTTTCATTTTGTACTTGTAGATTGACAATTAAAAGATTTAACAGACATACAAATGTGGCTTGAGAAATGTTAGAGCAAATATCAAATTATGGTAATGCCCTTTAGTTTATTATCTTACCTGCCCTCCTTCCTAAATTTTCTGGTCCAAAGAAGGAAAAGGGTCATAAAGTCAAAAACAATTGACCACCTCGGTGAGTTACTGTAAACCCTAGGCTTTGTTCTCTGTAGTGTTCATAGTAGACATCCTTCAATCATAGTCTTCACCCCCTGCAACCCCCCCCCCCTCCCAAGAAATAAATCAACCCTTCTTAAAGGGCTGCATTCAATATAAACCACATCCAGGATTATATTAGGTTGTTATTCACTTCTGCAGTTGTATTTGATAAAAAAAAACACCTGGCAAGCATCAACTTATCTTCTTAATATGTTGCATAAATTTACATGCACAGTATGTAGATCACAGCATATGTATATACCTATAAATATATATATATTTGTATGTTTGTAAATAAGTTTAATATTTTGTTACTTCAAACATTTAGGTAGCAGCTAGGGGTGAAGTAATGAAGGTCAAAGTACTTGGAACCCTTGCCATGATTGATGAAGGTAAGTTTTTTCTTTCTGGAATATTTATATATGTATATATATTTGAAATTGTAATGGAGTTGGGAAATCCAGAACAGTGAAAAATCTTCCACCTGGATTCGAACCCAGGCCTCCTGCTTTATATGCGGATACACTAACCAACTAGGCCATGGATGCATATATATGTATATATACATGAGGTCCCATGTAGAAAGCATTGGAAACTGACAGCACAGAGGGTGTCATGCCCATTCAAGTTTGTCAGTAATGTTCTCCGTCCATGGTATAAAATTATCATATAGCATTAAAAATGTCCCCCCCCCTCACCCCCCCCCTTCTTAAAACTTGAGGCTATTGTATCTTTAAGTGGCTGATTTTGCACTTTTCAAGATGACTTTGAATTCTTGTCGTTAAATCGAAATGAATCACTGAGAAGGTTCTATAGAATGATTGTCCTTGTCATTCTGGCAACAGTTTTGACTGACAATTAATTGTGACGTGTTAAGGCTAACAGATTCCAGTTACCACCCAGCATTGCAGGTTTATCTTTGGTGTTTACTATCATGCTACATTTGATATGTACACAGTAGTGATACACCAGCCTCTCAAAACACTTTGATCTAATAAATTATAAATTGCCAGGTTTCAGTCATTTTGAAAGCAACTGCTGTGAATGCTCTGCGCCCCCTTTGGTGGTAGAAGTTCATTGTGCCAAACGTTATGATTTATGACAGGTTAAGGGTTTACTAGCAGTAGGTGAAAGTGTGTTTATAAGTAACCCAACCAGTATGCCTGTGTGCTTTACCTTTATCTGTTGCATATATGTATTGTACAAGTATATACCTTTATTCAATGCTTGAAGCCAACAAATTTTACTCAGTAAAATTATTTTAGTCTTTTTTTTTTTTTTTGTGCCGGCACATAAGGTCCACAAGGGTCATATTCACTGTACATAATAATAAAGAGGCATCAAATGTGGAATAATATGGTGGCATCAACATGGAATATACTATAATAAAATCTTTGAATAAGTTTTCACTCCCCCATAACAATCTATTGGACACATCTAATCAAATTTTCATTTGAGGTACCGCTTAAAATCCTTGTAAAGATGTCTGTTTGTTTATCACATTGTCTGTTTGTATGATGTTTTGTAGTCTGTTTGGTCCAGTAGGGTCTCTAAGTCTGTGTAAAATGAGAGCAAAAGATGTTTCTTCAATACATTTATAGCACCTGATAGCAGTTGTCATCTCTGTGAACTGTTGACTCTATCATGTAAAATGTTTTTGGGTGAAGTTATATGATGGTTGGATAAGTGCAGTTCATGTTTGAATCAGATTGTTAACCAATCTCATTTGGTGCAATAAATATATTATAATTATATATAAATACAAAAGTCCAACCCCATTTAGCGCCATTAATTTGGAAAAAAAAAAAAAATTTATGTAAAGGTTTTCAATCAGTGATTTTTGAAAAATGACCTTGGTATAAGCCAGTGGAACTCATTCGTATAGTCAGGATTTGAACTTGGAGAGGAATAAATTGTAGAAGGTTCCACATAATTCCTTCCTTTTAACAGTCCCATAGGGATACTTCTCAGTAGAGAATGACGTTTATTTTTCTTTCTTTTTTTTCTTCCCATTTATTAGGAGAAACAGACTGGAAGATTCTGGCCATCAACGTTGACGACCCACTGGCCGAAAAATTAAACGGTTAGTGACATAGAAGGATCTAGAAATCTTGTCTTGGCAACTACTTTAATCTTTCGTTGTGTCTGAATAGAAATATTAGGCTTCATGACATCATATTGAGTTGAACCAGTTTATAGATTAGAGTTGTATGTTAATCTCTTTATGCATTTACCTGTCTGACAAAACCAAAAACTTTGGGTCATTTTTTTTTACATTATCTCTTCTTTTCCATTTTTTATTACAGATATTGCAGATATTCAGAGAGAAATGCCTGGTTTTATAGAAGTAAGACTTATTTTTTATCTTTTTATGCTCTGCTCTCATCAACTCATCCCATTCACAGTGTGTGCATCCATCTCTCTCAAAACAGTCGTGAAAACAATTTGAGGTTTGTTTGAAATGAAACAAGGAACGAAGGTGAAAATTGAAAATGAGGGTTGCATCATTGTAGAACTGAAGTTACTCAGAATAATAATAATAATAATAACTGGTCTTATATTGTGCAGACTCCAACAAAAGAATCTCTTGTAATTGGCTGTATGTGGTAGAACCTGTCATGTCCGATGTGGTTAAATTGTCGTTTGTCATAGCAAAGCCGTGTGTGCCCTGTAGCTGTGCATTCACTTCCCTTTCTAGTTTGGGTCGTTGCCAGACTTCTGAACTAGTAAATATGCTTAGAATTCAATCCGTTCCCTAACCTAATCTGCCGAATCCATTGGTATTGCAGGTAATATTTTGTTTACAATAAATTAAGATTGGAATGCCTTAAAAGTTCTTGTTTACATTGTATAGTGAAAACAGCTCCCTCCCCTCATCCCATCACTTCCCTCCCCCCCCCAATCCTACCCCTTGTACCCTTTTATCTCAATAGTATCTCCCCCATACCAGCTCTGATAAGTAAAGTCAACATTTTTTAGTTCATTAACATGTGTTTGTATCCTTATCTTTCTTCAGTTTGTTCATTACAAGTGTTCTACTATTTTCCTTGACATACTGTTTAGTTGCTATTTTATGCCTTCATTTTCCTGACAGCAATGACGGTGCACTACTTACAAATTATCTCTTTTTGTCTTTTATTTCTAGAGTACATTTGAATGGTTTAAAATCTACAAAGTGCCTGACGGCAAACCTCTAAACACGTTCGCCTTTGATTCAAAACCAAAAGACAAGGTAAGATTTGGAATATTCAGTACATATCTGCCAGTTATCATGTTAGGCTAGGTACAGCAGTGTGTCCTAACCTCCAATATTTCTCTCTTGAAGAAACACACATCCAGACTAATTTTTTGGGGGGGTTCAATTTTTTTCCTTTAGGCTTTCGCTCTGGACATCATAGAGCAGACCCACGGACAATGGAGAGAACTCATTACAGGACGAACAGATGCCTGTGGTATATCATTGTAAGTATCAACAATTACAAAAACATATACAAGAATATGTTCGCAACTCTCGTTGCCATGGTAATGATAGGCAAGGTATGAAAATTGCAAGAAGTTCATCCCAGGTCTGAAAATGTGCATGCATGCAATGAAATTTGTTGGAAATTTTGATGCGGTGTTCTTGTGTGGAACTTTTATTGTATGATTCACTTACTTTTGTAAGTGCAAGAATGTTGCTCGGGAAGTTTAGTAAAGTATGGTTTCTGCATTTGATGGCTGTGGTCATAAAATTTCAACTTGAATCTGATCACTAGATCACTAAAAGTTAGACGAGACAAGTATGTGTTATGTTACGCCCTTCAGTTTTGAGACATAATGAATGGTACAAACTTAAGAAGTTAATTAAGAAGAAATTAATAAACTGATTGCATTAATTTGCTCATCTGTGTATATGCACCGTTGACTGCGAACAGAAGTGTTTTGAAATGTATGATGCTTAATTTGATTCAATTATTTGAGACTGTTAATATTATCGTTTCTTTCTAGGAAAAATGTATCCGTCAAAGAATCTGTTGGTGATAATAAAATCAGTGCAGATGTTGCTAAGAGCATCGTTGATGACGTAAGTATAACATTGGGCGTGTTTTATCATCCTCACGCAAGGGTGTTTGTTAAAGAAATGCTGGCTGTTATTGTAATTAATTAGTTCTTGCCTATCAGTTGGATTTGCTTCTCCTTATTAAGTATACACGACCTACTTAAAGTCATAGAAGGCCTGCCACTCTCTATGGGGGAGGGGGGGGGTGGTGGTGGTTCCAAAGTGGTTCTGTAATCTGAGACAGTTATTCACTCACTCTTCACCCAAATTTAATTTATTTTCAAGAAGGGAGGGAGGGAGAGGGGGGGAGGGGAATGGGTACAGGCGAGATGGGCGCAGAAGGTTGAGGTGATGGGAAATTTCAGAAAGATAAGCTGCTTTGAATATCAACATGTGTGCAGTCCAGACATTTTCATTTACTTTTAAAATGGGGGAGGGGGGGGGGGAGTTTACAGAATCCCCTCAATGTGCCTCCATAATTATACCAGATGAGCAATGAAAGATGAGGGGGTAATAAACTTTCATTAATTTAGAATAAAGAGACTTTTAAAGAGAACACTTCTCCTTGATGCAGGATATGGAGATAGCAACCAGTTAATGATTATTCATGAATCTAATCAGAACCAGAAGCCTGTTATTGTATTTGTACCTTGTTATGAATATTTAATTACTGATATGAATATTTAATTACTGATTATTCATAAATCTAATAGGAACCAGAAGCCTGTTATTGTATTTGTACCTTGTTATGAATATTTAATTACTGATATGAATATTTAATTACTGATTATTCATGAATCTCATCAGAACCAGAAGCCTGTTATTGTATTTGAACCTTGTTATGAATATTTCATGAATATTTGATTATTCATTAATTTAATCAAAAGTAAAAGCCTGTTCATGCATTTGTACCTTGTTATGAATATTTTAATTGACACTCTGAGTGTATTCAGGAATTTTGAATCGTTCATCAAAAAACTTCTTGAAAATCCATCTCAAAATTGTTCCATTTTGTTCATTTGTCTACAGAGCCCACAACCAGGTGATGCTAATCCGATCAGTCCAGAAGGTGAGCAGATTTGTTTTATAATGTCATTACTCCATTATTCTGTAGGTGCATATTAAGGGAACCTATTCTTGACACTGACAATTTTCCTTTCAGCCTTCAACATGTTGTTTAATTTGTTCCTGTGTAGACATTTACTTATCGATTTCTTATCGGCCAAAATGACCTCTTTGTAAAAATGTACCTTATAATCAGTTTCATTGATCAAGTTACTATCCCTTTCCACAATTTTGTCATCTTTCTAAGAAGGATATAGATCAAATAATAAAATACGTGCCCAACAATAACCCTGTCCCTCGTTAGGCAAATTACGAGATGATCTGTATGTAGTATCTATGCTCCTTTGACTTGTGACTCCCACTTGATGTAACCTAGCCATGATCAAATGGTTTAATACAGCCTCAATGTAACAGGCAATGTAAGAGGCTTGAGAGTGGATCAAATTGTTTGGTTTTTGTGCTCAGTCTCTATCTTGCGTGGCCTTTTTTTAACAGTATGTTTAACATCTAATCTCCGTTGAGTTGGACAGAATGGTCACAGGTATTAAGGGGTTAGCAACAACAGATGTAAATACACTCGAGAACATCTGTGAAGTTTACAAATATTTTAGCCTAGGCTAACGAGATTTTCATAGCAGATGTATCTAAATCCTATCCTAACACACTTGTTGAAGCTGGTTGGAAGTTGGTATTCTCATGAATCTGACTAGCAGCTTGTTGCACCCCTCTGGATGAGATGGTATATTCTACAGCCATTAGACCAAACCATGACATGTACTGATACATGGTAACTTGTGTAGTCAGGGAAAGCACAAAGTCTCATTGACTGTGGTTGATCCTTTACTTCTTATGTTCTATTTCTTACCAGTTTTGTTGTATTTTCTTCTTGTGTCATTCACAGTTGACAAATGGCATTACGTAGCCAGCCAGTAACATTCCTCATCAAGCCAGAGTATCTACCAAAGGACATCTCATCCAGTATTGCATCCTCTCACTTCATCACATGATCAATGCACAGATCGCTGGTTGGTCGATTCCGAGGGAATGTTCAATGTAGTAGTTTCTGATTAAACAGTTATAGACACAGCAATTAAATTGCAAGAGATTAATATCACATAATATGAAGTCCTTTATTTTTACCCTTTTTGAAATGATTTCTTGGGACATTTCTAGTTATATAAAAACTATGTATCCTATAGGTACTTGTTGGCTGTTACAGAAATAGTATGTTAGTACATAGATTGACTTAAACATCAGCAAATTCCAGGGATTACAAAACATCAGATACAACCATGATGTCATTTGCATAAAATGAATAATGAAACTGGAGCTGCTAATTGATTATTTTAAAAGTAGAAGAAATATCTTTGTTCGTTGTGCTCTATGAAACTTATTTGCCAATTTGTTTTATCGTTTAATAGTAAAATATTGTGATCAAGATATGTATCTCATTAAAGTTGATTGATTTTGCCACTAATATGTTGAATGTTCAATTATATATTCTAATTTACAAAGACAATGATTGCTACTCTCAAGGCACGTTATCCCACGCTGAGTTTTTTTACTCAAGTCTAGGTTGACCCCTTCACAATATCTGAGAATGTATGAAAGTATCCAAGGAATTACTTTTGGAAAGTTTCAGCAGTTTTTAGTTACGCAACCAATAGGATGAGACATGACCTGAAGCATGTCATGTGACTCATTAAGAACTTGTTGCACATCATGTGACGTGTGTGATATCGTACGACCTTGCCTCTCATTGGTGTGGTTATACGTCGTGAATATTCATATCTAGTCATGTGACCATAGTGTTTCTCATTCCTTTGATTTTCCTACCAGAGTTCTTTCCCTGTGTCTTAATTCACTTTTCAGCTAGCAACAATGGTAGAGCCACCTTGATTTTGCTCTTAGAAATAACCTATGCTAATTTATAAATGGCAGAAAGTATTAATTAGTGAGATAAACCTTTGTCTCAGGCTAATGCCTCTTTTGTTCTTCTCTTTCTTAATAAGGTAATCTTTCATACTAAAGCAGCACTTTGTGTTGAATTTAGAGGTAACAATGTTGTTATTGAATCAAGTAATTAACAAAAGTTGTTTACATTTTAATTTAATGTTTTCTGAGATGGTTACCACCAACGGTGACCAGTGTTTGGTCGTGTCATAATGTAAAAGTATTGGCTATGAATCACTGGTTAGGAGTCATGAGTGGACATTGTTACATGCAAAATACATTAAAATTAAATACAATAAAGAAAGAAAGTAAAGTTGGGTTAGGGGTTGGTGCATCTATGTAGCTGTATTGCAGGTGGCACCCAGAATTTTTAATTTCAGTTGATAACAATAATTTATTAAATTTAACTTGTATTTAGGGCTAAGATTTCAAAACCATCAGAGACCACACCGCTCTGGAGAACACCGACCTGTGTAACTTATTACTATTTAGTAGAACGGTTGGTATTGGTTGTGATTTAGGTATTAAATCCCCCCCCCCCCCCCCAACTTTCCTGACAAGTAGAATGATATGGACCTGTCCAGAAATCAACAATGACCATGTGTGCTCTCAATATTGTCTCAACTACATAAGAGAAGGGATTTCCCTGAAAAAAAATATCAAAAAAAAATTTTTCCTCATGGTTCTCCAAACTTCTCTCAAAATCTACTGCACTTCAGTCAACTGCCCTGTTACTGTGTTGTGTATCTGACTTCATTTAATCCCCCCCCCCCAACATCAATATCTTGTCAACTGTGTGTGATAATAAAAAATAAGTATTTGATGCCGACATGAACAGGTTCTGGAGAGTACTTAAGTTATTCATATCGTTTCTGAAGAATTTGATCATTTCTCAAGCTTTTGTAAGAGTCAAGTTTGCAGAAGGTTGTCTTTCTTTCAGACGTGGTCGTAGCAGACTCCTTTGGTCTAAAGGATGGGTTTGGGGGGGGGGGGGGAGGGCTTTGAAGGGCATATAAGGACCTATATATTCTGTACTTCTGCTATTTCTCACAATTATCTCTTGCATGCAACTTGTTCCTCTCTCTAGACTGGAAAGGTAAACAGACAAATGCTTTACCCAGTTGTTTCTTGTATAGCAGGACTGCATAAGGTCAGCCTGTGGTGTCTGTGCACTAAGTATTCAGCATTTTCATTGCACTTATCTTATCACTTTTTTAAGAGTAATCTTATCTTGAAACACATCTTTCGTGTCTACTGAAGAATGACCCTATCCAACCATCCACCCGAACCAACCCACCCCCACAGCTGTGCAGCAGTTGCTTGAGGAATTTATGGTTACATGCCTGGCTAAGATTAGACAAAATCATCATGAAGAACTGTTAGTAATAACCAATAAAAAAAAACCTGTCTTGCAACAGTCCTATGAAATAATTCATATGTAGGTATGTAATACCAACTTCTCAAAGAATATTCTCATCAAAATGATCTTCAGCAAATTTCTTGCAGTCAGCAGCAATACTTCACATCATGCATGATATAATAATAATAATTTGAATGAATCAGATCATATTTCCATCCACCCTTGGTGTCATCTACTCTTTTGCTTCTCTGTATTAATTAGAGAGGATTATTGGGGTGTCCAATTAAAAATAATGAAGTTAACACAATGTAATCTTTCTTTACTAATACCAATAGCAGTAAAATCAGTTGTGTTGTTGTTTTCAAAAATAGCAAACACTTTTTTGGTTGGAACCACACAACTATACCTAGCAGCACCTTTCTCCTATAAAATAGGTTGATTATTGAAGCACAATGATAATTAGCAAAACAAAAAAAGTTTAGATGTTAATTTCTTACAAAACATTGGTAGGACCCATCCCATTGATATTTGATATCAAAATTTGTTAAGTTTATAATTCAATTTCCTTAAGTAGTCTTACCCCTAACCCAGCCCCCCCCCCCTCCCCATATAGTTAAAATGAAGTGATTTTGTTTCCAGTGTTCCATTTATATACTTTCATGATAAACGATGAATCTAAATGGAATAAAATATTCCATTTTTTTTTTGCAATTCTCTGCACTTGAAAAAAAAAAAGGAAGACATTAACAGTCAATTTACAATGTTTTTCTATTTAACATAACTGTTCAAAAGTATAAATGCAAGGTTACAAAGAGAAATAGGATAAAATGAAAACTATTATCTTGTAAAACTCAACAATTTACCTGCAATATTTATCAGGGAAAGCTCATGAATTTGAGTCAGAAAGTCTGGAAACTAAGTTTGAGTCAGAAAACCTTTAAGATTCATTGAATCCAAGAACAGTAATTTTCATAGGATATACCAAGTTTTTATCATGCTAAACAATTTTGGGCCCATACCAATAATCTATGAGCACAAACAACTAATACCTTCGATGAAAGGGTTACCAGAGGTCGGGGTGCAATGTTCTCCAACCAGCATGGAAAAACACGTCCGGCAATTTTAGTGGACGATTTTAAAGCTAAAATCGAGTCTGCTTTCAATTTTTTTTTTATAGAATCTTTCTGCTACATTTTTAAAAGATCTCTTGTTCTGACTTCCTTGTAAAAATTAAGTGCACATTTGGAACTGACAGTATTAGCAGTATGATGTTTATGATTCAATCATACACACGGTTATGAACTGTTCGCACTGTCAGTACGAGTGCTTCAATGCATGATACTGGAGGACAGTATAGAGTGGTGTTAGCACTGGGAATTTATCCGAACTGGCTAGGAGGCATACATACAAGCATGTGCGTTTACCACGGTGCAAACAGCCATTCCTAGAGAAATGATCATATATAAAAGAACTCAAGGATCACCATTATTGCCCCAGAATATTGTGCAGAGTCAAATTAACAACCAAACAAGTTATAATACAAGCAGCAATTTGTTGTTCAAATCACATTAGCACTCACAGGGGATTAAAACTTGTAAAACATTTTGAAACATGTTAAAGCAAATTTCTACTTGAACTAATATTTGGAGGCAACATGGAAGACCTTAAGGCCATTATGACTCCAGATAATACCTGTGTGTGTGTGTGTGCATTCTTCACCCCTTCTACGAAACAAAAACATGCCCATTCTTGTTCCTTTGGGAAGTCATTCATAGGACCTCAGTACTTTGGAACAGACGTTTGAAGGAAACCAGGGCCATGGAGTTTATCAAGACAAATAATCCATCATTTTCACAGCCTCAGATCTACGTTGTTCTTTAAGAAGCTGTTACACATTTGGAAAGAACCAGATATTGAATCTCAGAGCTTTTAGACAGAATGGTACCGTTAGTCTCATAGACCTTTCATTTACTGGCAATCACATTCCCTCATTTAAGGTTTATAAGAACTGTCCTGAAGTTTACAATTCTCCATTACATATTGCAATACTTCTGAAATTTAGCTGCTCTTCATTTTCAGTATGGCCCTTCATTCCAGTGTGGCCCTTCATTTCCAGTACGGCCCTTTATTTCCAGTACGGCCCTTCATTTCCACTATGGGCCCTTCATTTCCACTATGGGCCCTGTATTTCTAGTACGGCCCTTCATTGCCAGTATGGCCCTTCATTGCCAGTATGGCCCTTCATTGCCAGTATGGCCCTTCAACTGATGTTTCGGACGTTACACCTTTCTTCCGTAACACGTAAATCCTTCCATTTTCTGGTTAAAATCTTACCGCAGGCTATGTAAGTCTACTAAAGTCTACCAATCTCTACTTATGGTCCTTTCTATCCCAGAATTTGTAGACCAAAGACTTTTTGGTTTCCAATTTAATTCTTTGTAGATGTCTTTTACTGTCTGACTACAGTTAGTGATTATAATTAACATCTTTACAACATTCAATCCTTCCGTAGCATATAGCATGTTTTAAGAGAAAGACTTATCAAATCAACCTATTTCGGATCCTCGCAATAAACTGGTTACCCTAAAAAATAATAACTGAAGAAATTGAATTTCCAAGGGATGTCATCAAAGTTGGTTTTTTGGTCCACATTATCATATAACATTTGTGATTATTTTTGCTGTGTTTGGATCCTATTGCAGTCCAACTGGCATAAAACTTATCCTGAGCCTTCCCTATCACTCATTTTAAAATAAAATTACATTGCCATGAATCAATCTTTATATTCTCATAGTTGGCCTTTTTTTATCTGATGAATTTGATCATTCTAGCAAAGTCAAGTACTGTTTTAAGCTTTCTCATTTAAGCTTTCTCATTCAGTCCCAATACTGTCAGATTACTGTAAACTCAACCACCAACCAAAAACAAACAAATTATGTAAATTCCTTCCCACGGAGAAAATTCAAAATTCACTCCTTTGAAACAAAAACAAGGTTTTTGCCATAATATCATTTCTAGTGTTTACTACGAAATGCTCATCTACCGATAGAACTCCACACAAAATGTTTTTTCCTCTGTTGACAAACCACCAAGGAAAGAGTCCAGAAGAATGTGTGAAGTGTACTCAACAAGTACTCATAGTATCAAGTAAGATAAGACAATGTATAACGTTTATGCAAATTAGTGGATATTCTGTATTATTCAGAGCCATAAATGTTTGCTCCTAAACAGAAGCGTAAAGTTCTTCTTTATTTCAGCACCTTTGTATTCCGTGATAACAGCTTTCCGAAACAAACGTTTTGCAAACACATGATTGAATCGGGCAAAGATGAACGAGAGAAAAAATATCCAAGAAGCTCGATTGTGTGAAAAAATGAATGCAGCAGCACGTAGGATGGTAGTAACTTGGCATCTTCTAACACCCCGGGCATTTGAAGCGGGTGAAGTTGGGTGGGTATACCCCCAGTAAACTAAGGCACTAACAGAAAGACACCATTTGGAAATAAGTGCCTCCCTCACTCTCTCTTTCTCGCTCTTAACTCTCTAAATCTTCTTCGTCTTCATAATGTTTCCGACTGACTCACATAATGTTTCCGACTGACTAACAGGAATGTATCTGTCCATGTAGTTAAAAGCAATACAAACATCTCCTTAGCTGAATACACCCAACGAAACATAATCCAACCTCACAGATGACATCAAGATTCCCTCTAATCGTCTAAGAGAGGCGGTGGTGAGTTTATCCTATCCACTGCATCTTCTGTGTCATCCTCTGGCTGGACGTCACCGTTTGTCAGTGTCGCAGGAGGACCTGAAAATCAAATCGACACAGCAGTGATCAGTATTCTCGGTACGTATTTCTCCACTCGGACATAGATCTAGAACAAACATACTCTATAATTCTTCGGACATAGATGTAGAACAGACTTACTCTATAATACATCGGACATAGATCTAGGACGAACATACTAGATACCTCGGACATAGATCTAGAGCGAACATACTCTATAATACCTCGGACATAGATCTAGAACCAACATACTCTATAATACTGCGGACATAGATCTAGAACCAACATTCTCTATAATACTGCGGATATAGATCTAGGGCGAACATACTCTATAATACCTCGGACATAGATCTAGAACCAACATACTCTATAATACCTCGGACATAGATCTAGAACCAACATACTCTATAATACCTCGGACATAGATCTAGAACCAACATACTCTTATAATACCTCGGACATAGATCTAGAACCAAGAAGAAGAACTGGTGAAACAAATCACGGTACCTTTACCTGCACAGACTCAATTATCTTGTACTGTATCATATTAACATATTCATATTACCATAACAATGTACACACAGATTGCACTCATATTTCAACAATTTTGCAAGATATCAACAGACCGAACAATGTCATAAACTTGATCCTGCAGCCAAAACTGCCTATATAAATTAATTGCTTGTAGTTGTCACATCGAGCATTCGCAATTCATTTTCTTTTCAGGGCCAGAGAGATACGTTAGTTGAGGTGGTTGTTGGGAGGAGGGGAGGGATAAATCTGTAAGTTATCTACCCCTTGAATACAAGGTTAACGATTGCAGAGGGGGCTTACTTTTATCAACACTGCTACCGTCAGCATCGTGGTCTTCTTCATCTTTCATTCTTCCATCCTCCGTCTCTTGCTGACTCTCTAACACTTTCTCCTCCTCCTCTTGTTCTACTAGATTTGCTGCCTCTTCCATCTGAGGAGCATCTTCTTCATCACACTCTAAGGTTTTGTCCTCCTCCTCTGTTTCTTCTTTCTGGTCACCATCCTCCTCCACTGCCACAGACTCTTGACCACCCCCTTCTGAGTGGTCAGGCATCTTCTTCTCTACATTTGTCGCATCTTCGCTTTCCTCTTCCTTAACGTCTTCCTCCGTTGTTTGTGGCTCTTCTGTTGGGTTATCTTCCACTCTATCCTCAGATGATGTCTGAGATAGTTCACGATCGGACGTCTGCGAAGGTTCGGGATCGGACGTCTGCGATGGTTCACGATCGGATGTCTGCGATGGTTCGGGATCGGACGTCTGCGTTGGTTCGGGATCGGACGTCTGCGATAGTTCGGGATCGGACGTTTGCGATAGTTCACGATCGGACGTCTGCGATATTTCAGGATCGGACGTCTGCGATGGTTCGGACGTCTGCGACGGTTCAGGATCGGATGGCTGTTCCTCTTCCGTTCCTTGTGTTGACACTAGCCGATCGAGATAACCAAAGTCCAGGATGTGTTTCACTGTGGGCCTATTACTCGGGTTCACGTGGAGCATTGGCACGACAAAGTTAACCAGTTCTCGAGGAATGGGCAGTCCATCCAGATCGGGGGTACCATTTTGTTTGGTTTTGAATGGCGATGTGGGATAATGAGCCTGCATTAGAAAAGAAATGACATGAATTTGAAACAATAGCAATGTAAAAATCATCCAACTATTGAGAAGAGAATATTTTAGTTTGTAGCAAAGCTTCCACAATTCTAAGAATGGCCTACTACTTATGCCACTGGATTTCAGTATCGTTACTCTTCATGTTAACATTGTTAACATGTTAAACAAAAAGCAACATGGTATTGTCTCCTTGTGGCACTATGATGTCACCGATTGACCATATGGCCGATCGCTGATATGAATTTGAAACGCGATATCAATGAAGAAAGAAAACCAAGAGATTATTTTCCCTAAATATTTTGGAGCAATTAGTTAGTCACAACTGTTTCTATAATATCATCTAAAGATGATGAGTGGGTTTGGTTGTGCTTCATGCAGTCTCTGAACAAAAGCTCTCTTTGGAATCTAACAGTGGTGAATGAAAATCAGATATTTAAAACTGAATCTAACAGTAGTGAATGAAAATCAGATATTTAAAACTGTATCTAACAGTAATGAAAGAAAATCAGATATTTAAAACTGAATCTAACAGTAGTGAATGAAAATCAGATATTTAAAACTGAATCTAACAGAAGTGTAAGAAAATCAGATATTTAAAACTGAGTATAACAGTAGTGAATGAAAATCAGATATTTAAAACTGAATCTAACAGAAGTGAATGAAAATCAGATATTTAAAATTGAATCTAGCAGTAGTGTAAGAAAATCAGATATTTAAAACTGAATCTAGCAGTAGTGTAAGAAAATCAGATATTTAAAACTGAGTATAACAGAAGTGAATGAAAATCAGATATTTAAAACTGAATCTAGCAGTAGTGAAAGAAAATCAGATATTTAAAACTGAATCTAACAGTAATGAAAGAAAATCAGATATTTAAAACTGAATCTAACAGTAGTGAATGAAAATCAGATATTTAAAACTGAATCTAACAGAAGTGAATGAAAATCAGATATTTAAAACTGAATCTAGCAGTAGTGTAAGAAAATCAGATATTTAAAACTGAATCTAACAGTAGTGAAAGAAAATCAGATATTTAAAACTGAATCTAGCAGTAGTGTAAGAAAATCAGATATTTAAAACTGAATCTAACAGTAGTGAAAGAAAATCAGATATTTAAAACTGAATCTAACAGAAGTGAATGAAAATCAGATATTTAAAACTGAATCTAGCAGTAGTGTAAGAAAATCAGATATTTAAAACTGAATCTAGCAGTAGTGTAAGAAAATCAGATATTTAAAACTGAATCTAACAGTAGTGAAAGAAAATCAGATATTTAAAACTGAATCTAACAGTAGTGAAAGAAAATCAGATATTTAAAACTGAATCTAGCAGTGGTGAATGAAAATCAGATATTTAAAACTGAATCTAGCAGTAGTGTAAGAAAATCAGATATTTAAAACTGAATCTAACAGTAGTGAAAGAAAATCAGATATTTAAAACTGAATCTAACAGAAGTGAATGAAAATCAGATATTTAAAACTGAATCTAGCAGTAGTGTAAGAAAATCAGATATTTAAAACTGAATCTAGCAGTAGTGTAAGAAAATCAGATATTTAAAACTGAATCTAGCAGTGGTGAATGAAAATCAGATATTTAAAACTCACCCAGAGCACTAGAATCCCAAAAGAGAAGATATCTGCAGCGATGGTTGCAGAAGCTCCATGAGCTATCTCAGGTGCTTGGAAACAAAGTCCGTTACTGCTCATATATGCCTTTTTGCCTTTATCTGCCTGAAATGCAAAGAAATGTAAATGTTTTTTGCTTTGAGCATTCTCCACGAGCTACTTGAATAGGAAAGAAAGATTTGATAGTCTTCGAATCTTGATGACTCACAAACTAGCTTAGCTTGAAGCGATGCAGTCGATCTATTTGCCAAGGCAATTTGTTGTGTGAGGTGAAACACGATATTACACGGCAGATTTATGTGAACTATGATAGTATCAAACAGTGGATGGATGGGGGATTTTATCCAGTTGACTGAAATGACAAATGAAATATAATCAACAACTTTAAGTAATTTACAACAAATTTATGACATTTGTAATTATATTTGGATGTAAATGTTTATATTTCGCCCAAAGTTCCACTATAAGGTGGTTTACTCACTGAAAGTGCAAAATATCAATTGTCCATTGGACGACGATTCCTTTCAACTTAATGTGACAATGTCAGTCCCTATTCCTTAGTATTATAGCAAACTTTCTGATATATTTATAGCTATGCTGCTACAGTAGCAAACTATGTGCCTAAATGCCAAGAAAATTGTACTAACCCCCTATTTGTATGCATCGGTGGGGTGTTAGGGTAGAGTTTTGTATTTGTATGCATCGGTGGGGTGCTAGGGTAGAGGTTTTTATTTGTATGCATCGGTGAGGTGCTACGGTACAGGTCTGTATTTGTATGCAGTGGTGATGTGTTAGGGTAGAGGTCTGTGTTTGTATGCATCGGTGAGGTGTAAGGGTAGAGGTTTGTATTTGTATGCATCGGTGAGGTGCTACGGTACAGGTCTGTATTTGTATGCAGTGGTGATGTGTTAGGGTAGAGGTCTGTGTTTGTATGCATCGGTGAGGTGTTAGGGTAGAGGTTTGTATTTGTATGCATCGGTGGGGTGTTAGGGTAGAGGTTTGTATTTGTATGCATCGGTGGGGTGCTAGGGTAGAGGTTTGTATTTGTATGCATCGGTGGGGTGCTAGGGTAAAGGTCTGCTTTTGTATGCATCGGTGAGGTGTTAGGGTAGAGGTTTGTATTTGTATGCATCGGTGGGGTGCTAGGGTAGAGGTTTGTATTTGTATGCATCGGTGGGGTGCTAGGGTAGAGGTTTTTATTTGTATGCATCGGTGAGGTGCTACGGTACAGGTCTGTATTTGTATGCAGTGGTGATGTGTTAGGGTAGAGGTCTGTGTTTGTATGCATCGGTGAGGTGTAAGGGTAGAGGTTTGTATTTGTATGCATCGGTGAGGTGCTACGGTACAGGTCTGTATTTGTATGCAGTGGTGATGTGTTAGGGTAGAGGATTGTGTTTGTATGCATCGGTGACGTGTTAGGGTAGAGGTCTGTATTTGTATGCATCGGTGGGGTGCTAGGGTAGAGGTTTGTATTTGTATGCATCGGTGGGGTGTTTGGGTAAAGGTCTGCTTTTGTATGCATCGGTGAGGTGTTAGGGTAGAGGTCTGTATTTGTATGCATCGGTGAGGTGTTACGGTAGAGGTCTGTATTTGTATGCATCAGTGGGGTGTTTGGGTAAAGGTCTGCTTTTGTATGCATCGGTGAGGTGCTACGGTAGAGGTTTGCATTTGTATGCATCGGTGAGGTGTTACGGTAGAGGTTTGTATTTGTATGCATCGGTGAGGTGCTACGGTAGAAGTCTGTATTTGTATGTATCAGTGAGGTGCTACGGTAGAGGTTTGTAGAGTTTCCTTCATAGCATGTCTCATCCAACTTTTGATCTAACTCACCTGAGGTTTGCTCAGATCATATTCTGCTAGGTACACTTCTTCTGTAGATTTGAATAGGACATTGTTTGGATGGACGGCTCCGTGAATGAACTGAATGTTGTGAAGATCTTGTAACGCTAGAAGGATGTTCTTGAGATGTGTCAAGGTTTGGGACTGAGAAGGGGGCGGGTCGGACATCACTACGTCTTTGAAGCTACCCAGCTGGTGGTACCAGACTTGTAAGTGGTACTGGTTGGAGTCGTTGTCGGGAATTATGCCGTACACCGGTAGAAGGAGCGGGGACGAAATGGACTGGTACGTTTGCACCCTCTCTAGGAATGCTTTCTGGGATGAAATATCTGGTAAATGATGACTCTAGAAGAAACAAACCCAGAAAGGAAATGAAGGATTTAATCAGGTTTCATTAAGCATTGTACAGTATTATTATTATTTTTTTTGTACAGGGTTGTAACATGCATTTATTGCTGACCAAAGCCATGTTGAATTCACACATAATTGGATAACCGTCACTCTGAACAAAGAGTTATTAACTGTTTCATCATCCAATCTAGAAAATCTTTGTCCCCACAATTTTAAAATGTGTCCAACAAACTTTCAAATAACGTTCACTCACATTACTGAAAATATTACTGAAAACAAGAATTTATGTCTGCTCGAGTCATGGCTGGTGCAATGTTGAGGAACTAGAATAAGAGCGTTAACTAACAGTTCGTCGTTATTTTGTTCAACGTCGTGTACGGCGACTCCAGATTGTAGCAGTTTCAAAACATGACAATGAATGTGATTATTATGGGGGCACCCATGACAACTTGATTGAAGGGGATTGAAAATTGTCATCATTGGAAAACAAATATTTTTGAGGGCATTACGGCAAGAGATAGGAGCAATATGTCATCATTTAATTCCCGATACATAAGCCACTGATTTCTGCCACACCATTTACATGGACCTCAAAACTGCAGGCAAGCCATCTCTATTAAGGAGCATCAGCAAACTTGTTGCTACTTTCAGCCCAGCCAAGGGACACGACTCTTAACAATGACTGTTATTACCACATATGCCCCCCCGCCTTCTTTAAAGCTTGAAATAGTATGTATATTCTTGATCCAATGATTCAAATTAAGCGGTTGTCCACATCACTTACTTCATAAAACAAAGCAATTCAAGATTCATAAATAGGTTGGGTCTTACTTTGATAACAGCGACACCTTTAGAAGAGATTGATGCCAGCTTTGTAGTGGTCTTTTGGCAAGATGGGAACGGTGTTAAGTTGAAGTGCATTAGATCCCTCCCATCCTTCACAAGACCGTCAGTTTCCTGAAAAATAAAAATAAAAATTCTTGTAATATTTTATCTACCTTTCTTACTCAATTTAAATCACTGCAAGACTCCCTGCAAGACAATTTACTCACTGCAAGACAATTTACTCACTGCAAGACAATTTATTCACAACAAGACTTCAAGAAACCTATACTTTGGCTCACGTGGAACCTAATTCAGGATGGTTCAGGCTAGAGGTAGTGGACCACAGAAAAACATTGGTTGGAGGAAAGGGCAGGGGGAGAACACCCTAATCTCACTGTACATGTACCTACATTGAGCAATCAATGTGCATGTTAGGTCGGTAGGGTACTCAATAATAAAGCTCGCATACATAATTAGTGCGAGTGAATGGGATGATATCTGTAAAGCAGCCCATATTACAATCTATCGTGAGATGGCCATCTATTGACAACCACTGATTTAAGCTATAGCAGTAACTCATACCAAGCCATTTTTCTTTTCTGTTCTACTGACAGTCACGTTTTAATTCACTATCTCACTGCTCCGGGATCTGTCAGAGATTCCAGATGGGAATGAATTTGTGTCTAAATTTTGAATAAAATTTGTTTAAGCACATTGCTCATTAGAAAATAGAAGGGTTCTGTATTCAAAAACTGAAAGCAGAGTTATGGAGAGCCAGGTCGAGCCTCAGAGACAATTTCTGTCACAGGACCCATTTCTGTCACTGGCCCCATTTCTGTGAACGGGCTCCATTTGTTCCACTCTTCATAACGTTTTAAAGGTCTACCATAATAGGCATCAGAAATCATTAAAATAACTTCAACTCCCATCAAAATCCATTTAAGAATGACCATTTGCAAGTCTTTTCTTAATTCTATTTCTATTTATGAGTAAACATTAATTAGTTACTTACACACATTGAAGATGTACAGGGACTGACTGCCCAATTTTCTGTTATGTTATCCCTTTGTTTCAAGGACACTTGCAAAATGCTTCAAAGGGGGATATTACTATACGCTTGAGCGAAAGGTGATAGTTTAAAATGTCAAGAACTCTACTTACAATGTACTTCTGGAGGCCGAGAGTGGCATGTGTCATGGACAATTCTGGAAAGTGTTTTTTGGTAAGTTGAGCTAAATGTAACTAAGTAAGACAAAATATAAGTAAAACAATAAAAAAAATTGAAAAAGTGGTATATACATTTACAAATGTGCTATTCAACTTTTCATTTTTATTTTTCTTTCAGCTACCACAGAAACCTATTCCCTAAGAACATTTCTATCACACCACAGGCAGAGATACGTTACTTTTTAAACTTTTATCAAATGTAAATATAAGACACAAAATTCACAGGAACTTTTCAGCATACGTTCGTGATCATTTTCGTAAGTCATACAGATAACAGAACTACCTACTCATTAAGTTCACGCAAAATTGTTTCATGGAAACAAATTTTGCTTCTAAAGGGGTAACCAAGTAAAAGTATTTTTTTCCTTAAAATTTATAGAAAGAAGATAACAAGAGAAGCATGCAATCAATTAGGTATAACTCATTTAACAAATTTCTTCTAGAGACAGCAGCCATTCATGTGATTCTCATAACAAAAAGGAAGTCCAAGGAAATGAAATTCTCATGCTCTTTCTGCCCTAAAACAATTAAAATGTTATGACATTAAAATTAGATTGAATTATACTACCAAAGGATACAACAAGTGCTGTAACTAATTTTGACCTTGAGTGACTTAATTTCAAATGTGAAGTGACTCAAACAAATTTTGTCGACTTTTTCCTCGAAGAGATAATACAGAGGACAAATGTCTCTCTGACTGGAGTAGGCTCAGAAAACTCACTGGCATTGACACGACTTGACCTTCCTTGCTTACCTTTAAAAATGAAGTGGCTTTTATTAAACACCTGTGTGCATCTCATTAGTCCATTACTAAGTGGTTCATTAAGTCCACACTTACCAGTAATTCATCTTCTCTTGTATAGTGTTTTAACAACTGTTCCTGATAGCTGGCGATGTCTCCTTTCAGCTCATCCACTGTTTTATCGCCCAAAAGGTCAGGATCCTGAAGAGCAAAGAATCAAATATTTTTCATCTTTCCAGTCGCCGGTATCGTAACACAGCTGATGCATCTTGGCTAATGCATAATCTGTACGTAGTCTAGATAAACTTTGCATCATAATTACAACTGATGCCTGCACACTTATGTGACCTACTAGCTCCACCAAACACCGGTGGGTATGCAGGCATATATGTATGTTGAGTAAGTGGCTATGACTTGGGCACACACAACAATTTGATCTCCCTTTGATTGAGGACACTTGTCAAAAATCTGTCGGCAGTCAAGACAACATTTAAGACCAGATGTTGAACAGATGTGAATAATATCGTGATGATGTTGCTTACCTCTTCCCCGTCTCTGAGATCCACCAATAAATGTCTAAGTTTTGACCTAGCCACCTTGATCTTCTTCTGTAATGTCTGCAGCTCATCGACATTGGGCGTGGCGTCCAGCCACTCCTCCAGCTCCTTCATCCTCTCCTTGTACCTCTTGCAGTGGGTAGACAGCTGATCCAAGAGGGCCGCCTCTTCGTTGATGTCACGGAAGACCATCTGTACCGTCTTGGTGAGTACTTCGTTCTCTAACTGCAGTTCGGCTTGTCGTTGTTTGAGAATCTCTGGATTCAGTGGAATGTGCGGCTCGTAACCCTGTAAGTGGGAGAGATAACATTGGATGTTCAGATTCAAACTCAAGAAGTACTTTATTTCTATATTATGTATCCATCTCAGAGGTGAGAAACAAAACGTGGAGAATCCTCATTCCAAATTCCCCCCCCCCCCTTCTCTTCCTATGTAAAGCTGAAAAATGTTTATCTAAAGAGGTATATCAGATTAGAGACAGACATGTTCATTGGTGACATGAGATATCTCTCAAATTGTGACAACCACCTCTATCACAATATAAGTTGTTTGTGAATGACACAACATCAATACTTTTGTGTTGCTTTGGCATGATTTTCTTGGTGCGAGTCGGTGAGATCGGCTGTGATGATACAAGCTACGAGACATCTCTAACTCCGCAAAGTTGAACCGAATGTGATCATACATTAACAAAGAATACCAAACATACCTGACAAGATACAACCAGTTCGGTTTCCATGGCAACCAGAAGTTGCTGAATGCTGGCATCCAAGTTTTTAGCTTCAAATTCACTGCAACTCGAGAAACTGAATGCCTGTGAGAAAAAAGACGGACGGAATGCTTATCGGTCAAAGTGTTTCTTAAGAGGATGCTCAACGACACATCAAACCAAAAACAGTCTCACAGCACATGTGGATCGATGATGTCATATTTAGACTTGCTAAAGTCTTCAGCCTTTGTATGTTAAGGAACATTAAACCTGAATTTTCTCAACTTTGAAAATTGTTCTTCTCAGCCATTTGGGGAGGGGGGAATTGTCCATACGGTTATCTACATAACATAGTCCGATGATGTTGGAGCATGTGTCTCATTTAAATCAACTTCCTGAGGAACACTGACCTGGGTCATATCTGAGAGGATATGCTCCCAGCTGGACAAAGCTTCGTCTGTCTCCTTCCAATAACTTCTCAGTTTCTTCATTTTCAGATCCTGTCATGTAAAAAAGGAAAGAGTTTGTTCAAATAAAAAGAATTGGCCAAGGATGAATTCATTATTGACCGCCGGTAAATGTAGAAGCTAACTAAACCATCAAATTTTTCAATTAGTTCCAACCCGCACTCGGGAGTTGACAATATTTTCTCCATATCAATGAAACAAATTTTTGGTATTGAGTTGACTTAACAAGTGGAGAATTTAAATTTGTATAAACAGAAATAGACTGAAAAAAGTTAACTTTTTTTTTAATTCATATTTTTGTACTCATTTTGTGTTTTCAATAAGTTTTGTATTTCTTGTACCCTTTCTACAATTTTGTGACTTATTGTGCATTTGAGCCATCTTAGATTTTTGATAATTGGATGATTAAATAAATATACAATATACAATACATAATAAACAAATTAAATATGCATCCATCACTTCAAACTTATTTACTGAAGTTCACTTTTACATACAAACTAACAATTCAACTACCGGTACATTTGAGAAAACCCTTTCTGCAAGATGGAAGTCAGTTTGACCTCAACTTGCTACTTACTCAGAACTTAAATCAGAGAATACCAACTTACCAACCAGGCTTTGTACTGATCATAGGTTTCTTCTGGTGAGCCCTCTACAGCACAATGCGGCTTTAACAGTGAAGGGTAACCTGCGTTGATGGTGCCTAACATATCCTACGAGGCGGGTGGGGGGGTGAGGGAATAAAAGAAAACAACTTTGTTTATATTAAAAATAAATATCATAATCATTTTCATGCAAGGAGTAATACAAAACACAACTTTACATAATTATATATATATTATCAATTTGAAGTGGTTTGAACTAAGAATTAGATCCGATCAGCTTTTGTTTGCGAAATCACTGCCCTAGCAACCTCTGTCTTTACTCTCCAATGACCTTTGACATTATATGTTATGATAACCTCAATATTTTATCATCTTTCTCATTCCTTATTTCTTCTTTTCCCATTGTCTTTCCTGCTTACACCAGAGGAATTATGATCCACAAGATTTATCATAACCTTTCTTCAGGCATTTCTTCAGCCATTTTCTCTCAGTTTTGCTCTGTTCTAATTTCTTTGTAAACTTTGATATATTTGTTGTTTCTCACTCTTATGTATGTTTACCTCGATATTTACTGACAAAAAAATTCATTGATTGATTGGAATTCCATAGATCTGCTTGTTTCTGAAATCATTGATTGATAGATAAATTTTGAAAATAACCTGATATTGAGACTGAAAGTTTGGCGAAAAGAATCAAAACAATGATTGCAATCACTCACATTAAGGTACAATCCTTCAAGATGTTTTCAACAAGTGAAGGTTAATACACAATATCATAACAACATTTCAGTTCTTTACACTTCGTTGCACAATAACTTTGCACAATGGTATTCATCACATGTTATAAGCAACATGGAAAATTTGTGAAATTTCAATAGTTTAATTCTCAATTTTAAATGAAACTAAACTATTCAGGCTCATGCGCTATGTTGTTTTGAGATTAGTGAGTCCAACAGCATCCAAAAAGTGATCATAAACCTAACAAGAAACATGTGCTTGAAAATATGAAAATATTATTTCCATTTGACCATTATTCATGTCATTAACAAAATACAAATCCATTTCTGATAATACTCACTCATTTCTAGGGTTGGAAAGAAACAAGTCGTGTTAGTTCATGTCTTAGAGATGTGAACATGTAAAACTCAATGTGATCCACAATAATTTCATGAACAAATCAAATAACCAGGCATACAGTGGTTGTACTTTTTAACTGTTTCTTGCCTTCCATTCCTTTATTGGTGTGTTCTACTTTGTTAAGCTTGAAGGCTTCCTAGAAAACTTCCTTTCACAATTATGTTGTACTAATTTACGATCCAAGTATATTTAATATTATTGTGAAAATGAAATAAATCAAATAAAACTATTTGCATGGCTACCTGCAAAGCTGCCAATCTTTCTCCGACGGGCAACTCATCCGAGACTATCAGGAAATCGGTCATCGCCTGATATGATTCATGCCGAGCACTATTTCTCTTTTCCACCAACTGGGCTAGCTCCTCCTGAAATTTAGAATTTACAGGAATATTATTATTATCCCTTCCAAGAAATAATGCTTTATCTTGGTTGGCCTGGCTGGACTATGAATGTATATAAAGGAATATATAGCAAAGACTGCACCTCTGCATGTAGCAAAACTATATGCATACATATATATTAGAGACTATATGTTTACTTATATATTACAGACTTTATGTTTGCATATATAGCAAACACTATATGTCTGCATATATAGCAAAGACTATATGTTATATAGCAAAGACTATGTTTACACATATAGTAAACACTATATGTCTGCATATATAGCAAACACTATATGTCTGCATATATAGCAGACTATATGTTTGCATATATAGCAAAGACGATATGTTTACATACATAACAAAGACTTTATGTTTGCATATATAGCAAAGACGATATTTATACATATATAGTAAAGACTATATGTTTGCATATATAGCAAACACTATATGTCTGCATATATAGCACGGACTATATGTTTGCATATATAGTAAACACTATATGTTTACATATATTGTAAACACAACATGTTTGCATATATAGCAAAGACCATATGTTTACATATACAGTAAATTTTAATAATAAGAAACAGTTACTGGAAAAGGAGACAAGTAACCTTCTAAGAGAGATAAAAGAGTTTTCAGAACCAGTGAGGAATGTACTTTTTCTTCAGTTATCAAGAAGGATTGACATGAGCTTTTCCTTAACCAGAATCATTAAAATATTATTATCCTCAGAGCTGTGTCACTGTCTGCATATTGGAAGTACCTCTGACCTCACCTTGTTGGAACAAGATCTTATCATGTCTTGCCATTGGTTTAGGACCTCCAACTTTTCTTCCACCGAATTGGATTTTGGGGTTGCATCGCGAAAGGTTTTCTTTTCCCCGTTGAGAGTGATCTCCCCTCCGTGGATGATATCGATGGCATTCTCTAAGGGAGCCTTCTGGTTATCATCTGCTGGATACAGACTCCTGTAAGTTAAAATACCAAAGTATTCATTGATTAATCTATTAATACCGTAGTATTCATTGATTAATCTATTATATCCAATGTAGTAACGATTGTTGACTGATTCAGTACACAGGGTTTGATCGGACAAACTCCTGTAATATAAAATACCAAAGTATTCATTGATTAATCTATTACGCAAAGTGTGACTAACACTTAGTATTCATTGATTAAACTATTATGTCCAATGCAGTAATGATTTTGTTGACTAATGTTGTACACAGGGTTTAATCTGGCTGAATTACACTATAGATTCCAGTGTCCCTGTGAGCTGTAGAGCTGAATACCGCACTGCGCACGGTAGAGCTGATCCGTCCAGAATTATCAGTGTGTGTAAAAGTAAGTTGGCCTGCGGTTTTGATCCTAGCAGGATCTTCTTCAAAGTCTAAATGACAAGTAACAGTAACAGAAGGGACAAAAACACGCACAGAATACAGACAGGTTAATGAGCATGGTGAACACAAAGAGATAGATGTAAGGGGATTAGTAGACAAGGGATGGAGAGAAGAAAGAAAGAAACCAACAGGGGAAGAGGAGAGGTAGGAGATAAGCAGTGGAGGGACAGAATTATCAGTGACAAATGCAAGCACGACCCACCCTCAGCGCATATGATCGGTGACAAAAACTAAATGTGAAAAAGGAAGCGGTGAGCTAAACACACAGTACACAGGATTTGATTGGGCAGGATTCCGACTTAAATAACAGGGTGTTCCCACAAAGCTGTACAGCTGAATGATACGCTGTGCCTAGTACTGAGCCTACCTCCCTACTGTTTTGGGCACAGTTGTAGTGTACACTTATTTATTTACCTAGCTTTCTTGACTCTTCGTAAACTACCCAAGACGGTCGCTACTTTGTAATCGATTGCAAAATCCACCTTCTCTTTATAACTGTTCACTTCTATTTCTTTGGTTGACTGTGAGAATGAAAAAAAGAAAGGGAAAGAAAAGGTCAAAAATTGAGTACAATTATTCACATAAAAACTATAAAGACAATCTTGCTACCTTAAGTTACTTGAATTAAATCTGACAAAATCAATTCATAATTGGAATACTCTGCTCTACCAAAATGCATTTATCAAGTCTATCCATATTTCATGAAAATTTATATTTCCTATGAAATGTAGACAGCTCTTGATCCAATTTTCAATGAACTGAAGATTTGGTTTATATGTATTCCATAAATTGACTGCCTAAACTCTCCGACCCGCCCACACCCCCCCCCCCACCCCCACATTCCTTGCCTCCATTCACTGTCCACTGACATGCATACACTACTTGTACTGTAGTCGTCCCTGCCTAACAGATTTGTGGTGAATCTGTGATACCATTCCAATCAAGTTGCCTGTACTTCAACTTGCCCCCATCGATTTGTAAATGTACTCCTAGTACTCAGAGCAATCTAGAAGTCTAAGTACAAGATGTGAACAAGTACTCGCACTGAAGACCTTGTACTCTTAGTATTAGCACTCATGACTGATAGGGGGGCAGTTGCTACTTTGAATTCAATGGTAGATGAAACCAAACACAACCTACCACGCTCTATCCAATAGTTCAAATTTAAAGACACACGTCACGGTCATATGAACAGCAGTTTTCTGCCGCCATTTTGCTGTTACTATTTAATAAACAAAAGAGAAGAGAAGAGATCTTTACCCCAAGTACTTGCATATCCATCTTCATTTCATGAACCTTCTGAATCAAGTTTGCTTTCTCGTTCTGTAACTGCGCCACGAGGGCCGCAGTACTGTCGTTCGACCCTGATGGGGATGGTGCGTTCCAGTTCCTCTGGGGAAGCTGACTGGGCCTGCCAGTTGAATAATGGCCACCCCCACCCACATCCTGCTGAAGCTGCTGAACCTGCTGAACTGGAGACATAACCGGACTAGGCCGTTTGTCTGCAAAGTTGTTCTGAATGATTTCGTTGACGTTCTGTCCATCCAGGAAGACCACAACCGAATACTCTTGTGGTCTCTGTTGTTGGTTTGATATTCTCACCGTAACTTTGTCAGCTTCAGGTAACTTTGAGAGATACTCAAAGGCCTAAGGGAAAACAGAATCCAAAGTTAAGAATTAAGAAGTCAGGGCTTCATTAAGCTTTGTAACATTCGGGGCGCATCTCTAAATCAAAATTTCATCACAAGAACATTTGATGTACTCCGATGTTGAAAATCATGTAAAAGAAGCAAAACAAGTTCAGAAACGAAGAGTGACCGACCACCTTCAAGTTGTTACTAGTTATAGAAAGTAAAATTTGAAACCAGCCCTAAAGATACCACTTTCTGATTGGAAGACATTCTTTATGAGTGGAGTATTTATCTACTCTACTGCACCAGTGGTAATAGCCAGTAATTTAGCCATCCAGTGTATTTGGATGTTCAACTTGTTTTGAAAATAACTTTGGAATGACTAAGTAGGTGAAATGATCATCAATCGACATTAGTTGACGAGCCGAAGTACTGAAAATTTATCAACAAGATTACTGCCTGTCTGTTGTGGCCAGAGAAATCACATTTTTATTATTAATGGGTGCAAAATATGTTTTGGACCCCTTTGCTCCACAGAGAAACCACCTCCTCCAGGGAGTGACAAAAATGTTCTTTTAGATTAACTTGGAAACTAATGTTCAATCATCTACAAAGTTTATATCAACTTTACAACTCCTTGAGGTTTGGATAAAGCTTGTAAAGTTTGATATAATGGCCAAAATTCCTCCAAAAAAAATTGACACGGCAGTGCTCTTGCTCGCTTCACGTTCGCTTTCATACTGAGGGTTAAAACCCAAATAAAACATATCTTCAGATCAGCATTTGAGAACTGAATGAAAATATCACCAGAATCTTGGTTTTATTAAGTTCCACTTTTTACAAGGCTTAAAATAAAATTTACCTATGAAACTATCTGTTTAAACCCCCAAAACACACAAACATGTTACAAAGTGATATATTAATATTGAACCTTTTTAAGTTCTGATTAACGCTCCCACCACCAAGTTGGGACAATCATTTCATCTTTCCATCGGATAAAGCTTTCGAAATGTCGGTAAAAGTACTCCAAAGTTTCACATGAAAGGAACTTTATGGGTGGTAACTACTGATTACAATATTGTCGCCTATTGGCTGCTCTTCCTAAGCTTTGCAATATCGAACGAACCCTTTCTCCGTTTTTCATTTGCACATTGAGAAAGAATAAGAAAAAAAAATGTCAAAACCAACCTTCTGAGCATTTTCTGATGATTTGTTTGGAAATGCGGATTCCAGTCCGTAGAGTGACATCTGGATGGCGAAGAAAGGAACGCTAGCTAATGCCGGGGGGAGCTCCACCACGGCGTCCACGGTCTCTTCATTGCCGTAATCAACGAACCCAACGGTCACCTGCAGGGTGTGAAATATCAGCGAGAGGTCTTGACCAATCATCTCAATATCATTGTAACCATCAGATAGGGGAAGGGGGCGGGAGAGGGCAATAAAATGAATTGTTTTACACTGTCAACCCAAACAACTGTAAAAAGAATTGGGACTGAAGGCTGTGAGAGGTTGGTCGGATTATGAAATGTTGTGAGCAGAAGGGGAGGTGATGAGTGACATGGTGGATTGATATGGTGGGGTGGGGGTGGGGGACTTTGACACTCTCTCACTTGGGGGAACACTTGGTACACTTATTTTACCAGCCTGGATGGTATCAACATACAATTAGCTTTTGGAGTAGCTGATTATTTACTTGACAGACAGAAATATGAGAAGGACCCTCCTGACAAAGATAATGACAACCTCCTCCCCCCCCCCCTTCCCATTTAATGAAAGACAATAACACTAATTTTGTGCATAACTTCCAAATCAGATCAGAGGTTCACATTACTTTTCGACAACAAGCATTGATCAATCCCCGCCCCCCCTCTTCCCCTTTCCCTCACTGCTCATAAAATCACTTTAAAGATAAGACTTTATACAGATACAATATGGAATAGTTTTTAATGTGTTCCATATATATTAAATATTTATTTGACAACCAAAAGTCCCGTTCCCATAAATATACTCACACACCCTAGAGTGCTTATTCTTTCCCCTCATTCAATATTTTTGTCTTCTTCCATTGGTGCAGGATTTGACAAATGTTTGAATACTGCCAGGGACTTAATTACTGATATGTAAATTACCTTGCCTGTGGTTGGATCGGTTCCTTTAACTGTACACCTGTACCATCCATTATCTACACTGAATATAGCACCATAGACCTGTCGACAGAAAATAATAAAACAGTTATTAGTGTCAGGCTTATTTTCAGGCTCCTAGTGTATCTAGGAGTGTGCAATGACGATAAGTTAACTGTTACAAATCATATATCGAAAATGTTAGCTAAAGTGTATTATATTGTTTCGACATTAGCATTCACTGTCCCATACTTTTCCAGTGATACAATAGAAAGGGTGTTCGCGGCGTCTGTCTTGCCGATCCTAGTACATGCGGTTTCAGTTTGGTATCATTTTGTACACATTAAAGATAAGAGAAGAATAAGAAGTTTCCTTAAATTTTGTTCAAAAATTTTCAGGCTTAATTATAAGAATCTTGTATATAGAGTCAATGAATCTGCTAGGGATGAATTTATAAGACTTGTCAAAAATATTCAAACTACTAACGAACATCCTCTACATTCCAGGCTCAACTCTCTGTGCAATAAAACAAATTATAATTTGAGAAATCCAAATATCACGCCATGTTTTAGAATTATACTCTTTAAGAACTTGTTTATTTACAGAGCAGCCCTTTTTGTACAAAACGGCTCCTTAGATCCTTTATTGTAGCTTTTTGATAATGTTTTAGAATTTCTACTCTTTAAGAACTTGTTTTATTTACAGAGCAGCCCCTTTTCGTAAACTGGTAAAGACAGCTTCTTAGATCCTTTGTAGCTTTTTGATAATTTTGATAACTTTTGTAACGCTTTTTATCGTTCATTATTATCTTAATCTCATAAACTTTTGTCTTGACCTGTATTTTTGATGTTCTGTATATTTTTATATTTTTATCTTATTTATAAAATTCTCTGTAAATTTATACTGGAATAAAGAAATGAAAATGAATGTAATGCTTCCTAAATAAACAACAAACAGAAGTCATTTCACACACACATACAAACACCGTCACACACACATGCACACATACAAGCAATTCCCTAGAACATAGCTAGAGTTTGATATTTTTCTTACGAGTACTTCATTATTTGAACTTGACCGAGTCATCAAGGTTATGACCTAAATCGTTACTGGATTTTAGTACCGATTAGGAAAAATGATCAAAATGCTAAAAGGTTGCTCAAAGAATCCTTTACAGCTTTGTTGTCATCTCAAGAAATTTTCTCCCAATCAGACGAGATCAGAGTTTTCTCGGATCAAGAGATTGATCACTATATATAACACGGTTTAGATAGACATTATTTTGTATATCAAGAGAATTTAATGAGCGATATCATCAAAGTCCTTACGTGATTTGGTTGAATCTCCGTAGCTGGGGTAGGCCCATAAGCACAATGCTCAAACAGCTGGTTGATCATAGTCTGGTAGGCTGTGGCCGTTTCTGCATTACAAATCTGAGCAAAGAATGTTGTCGAATCCACCACGTGGGTCACTGCGATAGTTTCCTGTAGTGTGCAAGGGAGGGCCAAAGAAAAATAAAGGAAATTAGTTTTGTTTTATTTGTCATAAAGATGAGAAATTTAAGTCAAAGAAATATAACCTTCCATCCTTCATAATTCTAGTAAGTAATGAAGCCAGTTGTGTAATGGGAATGAAGTCATCAACACCGCCCCTCCCCCACCACCCTAGGGTGTAGATGCAGACTACAAAAGGTAATATGTGGAACTGTAAGTGGTTTCAAAGATAAAAAGAGCAGCAGGCCTCTAAATTCAGGCTTTTAATGGCTAAAAGTCTGTGGGTGTTTCCAGTTGAGAGAAAAGACACTGCCAGAAAACATTAAGAACATAAACAACTGGTGAGAAGGTTAATAATCCTCAGTCAATGAGCTGGCTTTATTTCCATAACTAACATGAAATCCAGAAGTACTGGTAACTTTCAACAAAATAATATTGGGCTGCTCTCACCAGCCTTTAACAGCCAGCAACTAATGTGATGTAGTTTAATATTATGCCTGTGAGAGAATTGATTTTAGCCAGTAGAGTGTTTTTAAAGCACATGCATCTTATTAGCAGGTCGCTGAAAATGTGAACTACTAGGCCTGATCACTGAATGGGTTGTTGGCTCACTCTCCCAGTTAGGCAAATGGAAGTGGGATTTAACATAACATGCAGTCAGTTGTCTTAATCAGAAGATAATGGCAGTAGGAGGGAGTTGCTCAGGCATTTTGTAAGCAGGTTGCTGAAATTGTGAACTACTAGGCCTGATCACTGAATGGGATGTTGGCTCACTCTCCCATTTAGGCAGTTTGACAGCAAACGGAAGTGGGGATTTACCATAACGTGCAGTTGGTTGATAGAAGAAGATAACCGCAGAAGGGCGGCAGAGTTGCTCCCTTGTACCATCAGAAGTTAGTTATGCCCCTTAAATTATTCAGAGAGCATCAGTATCAATCTTTGACGACTACTTCCGAGCAACATTGCCTAACAGTGTCTTCTATAGTCTCAAAACAATTAGTTTTAGTTTGGCTTAAATTGGGTATTTATGATCAAATTTCTTACGGGATCCAAACCAATAAAAGTTAACTAAATTGAAAAGAATTATGAAATTGCCAGTAAAGTTGAGGGTAGCAACATCATGCCTAAAAGAAAGCAAAAATACCACCAAAGATAATAAAAGGACTTCTTGAAAATTTGTAAGATTTATGAAGATTAATGTAACAACTATTTCAGCATATGAATAATTGAGATAGTGTTACCTCTTTCCACATCCTTGACTCTTCTCTATCATAACCAGCATCACCCCAAGGTCTGTTACCGTATCCAATCTGCGGTGACCTTCTTTGTACTGAAACTGAAAACGATAACATTCTCAAATTTGTTTTTGATTAATATCTTCACCTTGTCTGATAGAAAAGAGATGTCTGGGATGATCAACCTATCCTAATCGCTAGGAAATTGTTCACTTTGAGACACATTAATAAACATTGCCAAAGGAGTTCTCATTTTTCTCATGTGGCTATTTTGAGATCAGTGTGTTTCCAGTTTGGGTCAGATATACGTCCAACTGGTGCACTAACTGAGCCCAGTTTGATGTCCAGTTTGAGTCCATCTGGTACTGAGTGTGAGTCCAATGCATGTCCAGTGTGAGTCAGTGTCAGTCCAATTGGTGTCCAATGGTGTGAATCCAATAGGTGCACTATCTAACTTTAGTTGTGTCCAGCATGAGTCCAGTGTGAGTCTGGTTGGTGTTCAGCATTAGTCTGGTTGGTGTTCAGCATGAGCCCAGTGTAAGTCTGGTTTGTGTCCAGCGTGAGTCCGATTGGTATCCAATGTGAGTCTGGTTAGTGTCTAGCATGAGTCCAGTATGAGTCTGGTTGGTGTCCAGCATGAGTCTAGTTGATGTCTGGTGTCTATAGTTCTTCCATAAAGGCATCTCTCCTACTTTACTCTGAAAAGTAGTACTGCTTAATTCATCTCAACAGTCAACAGTTAAACATGAACACGATACCCTTGTAATCAAAAATATAAATAACATACATAGGTAAGAAAAGGAGAGTTAAAATAATTGTCTCCCTACACACCTATATCACGTCAATGCCACTGCTACCCACCTGCCATCCCCTCCCACCCACGGGCAAAGTTCCAATTTCATTCGTCAATCTATATAATCAGTCAATAAATAGAAGTACAATAGAAATATCTCCATATCAATCCATAAAAGTATTTTTATTAAAGTCACAAACCTGGAAAGTTTCTTGCTTCGGGTGGACGCATTACACCTCCTTCCATTTTGTTACTGTAAATAAATTAGGAAGGTTTCAAAGTCAGTTTTTGTTTTTGAGTTGCTTCGACTAAGCAAAACATACTTCGACTAAGCAAAATACATACATACATACAAAACATGTTTCATTTATATGTCAACATTTTGCTTCAAGCAAGTCGTGTACTTCAGGACAAATATGTTATTAGAGTGTCTCTGAAATGCAGTGTAAGAAACATAACAAATGTCCAAGGAAAACTGAACTATCATCAACATTTCAAAATAGATATCACGATTTAATACTCCCCAACTCTTCCAAATGTTGTTATTTAAACAAATATAGAATTTTTGGACAAATATTGTAAGCTTTCGGCACTCTTTTCAGTCAACTGACTGCTAATTAGACATTTCAAGAAATTTTGACAGATTGCTAGATTATCCTGAAAATTTACGACTATTTTTTCTTATAAACGTGTTCAAGAAGCTTGGAGAATTTAGTTTAGTTTTACTACTGTACATATTGCAGGAAATGAAGGAACTGGTATGATATCTTGTGTAACTTTGATCTGTGCTATTTTTTTTTGGGTAAGAATGAAGTCACTTACGGTTTTCTTCCAGCTGGCTTCACTGATAGGGCCTTTCCCCTGTACATATGGCCATTGAGTTCAATAATGGCAGTCTCAGCATTATCTTCATTGAAAAATCTTACAAAGCTTCAATGAAATAGAAAAAGCCAAAATGAGATAACAGTCAAGTAGTGGCAGATGTGCAAACATAAAATTATACTTTCATTCTAGTATCCCAATACTGTTAGTTCAATTTCTTTCCATGGGTCATGTAACATGTTCTCTCCGTACATTTTTAACGAGCTTCCAAATTGACAAGATTTATAAACCTATGTCAGAAACTGAAATTTACAAATGGACTACAATGCACAAGAAATCTCAGTTTGCCAGTAGCCATGGTGACTGTTGAAACTGTTGTAGTTGTGTGATCTACAGTCAAGATACTGTGGCTTATGACCATTTAGTCAAGGTGACCGTCCAAATTCTGTCCAGGCCCACAAAAGTTTGTTCACCTCTTCTGGGATGGTAATGCCATGGAGATCAAACAAAAAGCATCATTTGTAACATTAGGTACAATGCTAACTTAGGAAAAATAATCAGACCAAACAAAAAACTTCCAATGATGACTAAATGAAAGGAATAATTTAGTGTGAAATTTTGTGAACTCAAGTTTTGAAGGCTCTTAATTCTGTCTTTTACTATGTAAACGATTATGGTTTCTGTGTATTAAGTAAATCTTTGCACAGTTTGTATAGTGTTATGCAAAGTCAATTTGCTTTTTTTCGGTATACCGTGTTTACAATTCTAAGTATGTGGCTGGTCTGGATTCCTTTATTGTCAAGCTACGCCATGCTGAATACCAAGGTGTGGTTACGGTCGGCTGAACTCCCTAAATAACAAACAGTTCCACGTGGCTCAAGTGCTCTTTCCCGTGACGCAGCCTCTCAGATCTTCGCTGCTGCTGTTTCAGTGATTCCTTCTTGCCATAACATGTGAACCTGTCTGCATTCTCATCTTGTAACAACCCTTTTCCATTTCCTGTAACTCTGCCCAGCACCGACGTCTCTATCACAATCCATCAGAATTCTTTAACTTGTTTACCTGAACTTTTATAAATACTTACCTGTGGAAAATGCCTTAACATCACCAGTCTCATACCAAGTGGCCGGACCAACCCCTAAACCACCGGACCCTACCGAAAGGAGGTACCTCTGCGTGGGTTTACTTAAGTTCTAAGTTTGAAAGTACCGGTACTTTGATATTTTTTGTATGATTTCATGTAATTACAAGGACAGTTCTAATTATATTTCGTTGTACATACTTTCTCGTCTGCCCATTCCTTTCCCACTCCGACAACAAAACCTAGAAAATAACTACAACCTCTGACTTCGTATTTTAGATATTTGGGGGCCTATCTGGGAAGAACCAAAACAACGTTAAAAAAAGTAATACTGAACATTTTGGCTTATTGGAATCCTCGTTTCAGAAAGTTATCTCAGATAGACGATCGTAGACGAAATACAGTAATTTAATTCATTTCATGTATATTTTATTCTTGTTGCACATTGTGATAATGGCTTTCAGTGATCCTAAAGTATTTCTTGATCGAACAGAATTAGTATACGAAGTAACCAATGATTTGTCTAGAGAGTATCTCGTTAGTTTAGCTGAGTACTGTAAAATGGCAGCTGTAAAAACCAACTAAGTTAAGTTTGTTTATTTTATTACCAAAATTTGCTCATGTTGTTCTTTCCCTCCTTTATCGTCACCGATTGGACATCTCCAACCACTGAGAAGATATCAGAAATCGTGGCCTGGTGGAAGAAATGGAAACAAACAACATGTATTTTGAAAATCCTTTCCAAAAAAACGTAAATAAATATGATGTTATTTACACATGGGCATTGCTTTAGAGAACAATACTACACATGTGCATTCACAAAAGGGTTTCCAGGAGCTTCTAAAACTCCAATAGTTTTTTCAGCAGTGACTCGGTAGCACAGAACTAGCATAGAAGCCATAGAAGCCAGTCGCTTGCAGCAATTTGATGACCAACAGCTCAACCTACACTGATACTGTACATGGAATCTTAAAGTTAAGCAATGAAGAGCCCAAGTAATTTCCCATATTGTAAGAAATTCTAAAAATATAAAAAAATACACAGAAATGTGAGCCACATTCTTCAATAACAGAGTGCACAATATAAGAACATGAGAAACAGCATGTTATTCATTGTTTCGGGACACATTTTTTTTTTTGTCCTATTGGACTTCCCAATTTTAGTTTCAATAAGGTCCAACAGTTATAATTATAATGATGTAATGATGGATCTTTCTTAAAAGAAAAGAAACGTCCTGACGGGGTAGCCACAAGACAGCATAATATATTGAAATGAGTTTATTTTTGGCATTTCTCCTGGTATTGAACTTCCCTATGCAGAAATGAACCGACAGTATAGCCACAACAGCATGATACATTGGACTCTATAATTGGCATTTCTATGCGTATTACTTGACTCCCTATATGGACGCTGAAGTCAACCCTTTTATTAAGGGTGTTGCTTCAAAGTTGAGGGGTATGCTGCAATTACTCAGTAATTCATTTTAACAAATACTTTCTTCCTACAAAATTAAAGTTATATATCTGGAGCTTCAAGTTCAAGTGTTTCTAAATGTGAAAATTAAAGATATTTAAAGAAACCTTGTTACTACAACTAATCATTGTTTTGGGTGAACCATGACCTTCAAATTGCTGCAATTTGTATCGTGTTCGTAGTCAGTTGGTGTGTAGAAGCTTCCAATGTGTTGAATTACTGTGCTCTGTAGTGGCTACAATGCCAATGTAGCTTTATTGTCTAAAACAATGGAGCCAGTGCAGCCGACTATGAAGTACGGGAATTAGCTCTCCAATTTTAATACTGCGAAGCGTAGGGTCTCACCTAGCACAACGTTACTGTATAAACTATGACTAAGCCTAACTTCGATAGGGAAAGGTAGCTGTTGAAACTTGTACTAAACCTACCTCATCGGCGTCATCTGGCAACGACCCCACAAAAACGTCTCGGGAATTGTTTGGCTTACTTGCCATCTTACAGCTACCTGTAGCTACGTTTTCTCAACGAAAACGTCAAAAGGGTTCATAAACACACAATTTACGGAAAACGCTTTGATAGTTCTGTGTTAGCGTCGTTATTTTCAAATGCCGTGTGTATTAATACTAATAGAATGTAAACATTCAATGCATATAGGCTACGTACATGGTATAGTGAAAACATACAAGGACATATTGTATTTCTCATACACAGTGAACGAGGCACGTGTAAGTGGTAAAACTATTGAACGCCATATTACAGAACCTTGAGTCTCTTTGAGTTACCCATAGCCAAAAAATTGAAGCAGGTTTCTGTGGCCATAGCTAAATATTTGCGCGTGAATAGTACATATCTATTTAGGCTGTCATGTTTGTCGCGTGGTAAAATGGTAGGTATAATGTAAAGTATTCACATTATTGTGATGCAAATCGTATTGTTGGTCATATATGCGCGTAAAAACACAGTAACTTCAGTAAGCACCAACTTATATCTTTTACATTTCTCCCACTCATCATGTATTGCACGTTCGAGCTGTACGGGCCCGGATATTGATGTAACAAAAATGAATAAGACTGATTTATTAGCAAATTAAACTAGTTCAAAATTGTTGCTGTGTTGTGGAAAATTGGAAATCTTCGACCTCTACTCTCCATGTCCTCATGTTGCTTACAAATATTCTATCAATTGATGCCTTCAAATTGTAAGATTAATCTTGAACCGTACGCCTCTGCCAACTTGAAAGAAACAGAGAAATCGTTCTCAGTACCTGCAGGATGAGTGACTGAGGAGAATAGAAGTTAATTCAACCATACATGAATGTGTACATGAAGTTACGTCAATTCAGAGCAGTGGTGTATCTTACATGCCCCCCCCCCATCCCCCCCGTACGAAAACATATGTTTCCCCTTTCACGGTGCTCCAAACTGAAATGGGGAAATAAAATGTAAAGTAGGCAGGGATATACACAACTCTTTGACATCCACTAACTATAATTTACGTACGTCAAACTCCAAAACGCTGATTTGAAGTTCGTGTTCTGGAAAGACATGAATCTAGGCTGCAGGGTAGAGCTTCAGGGGGATAAGTCCCGGGCCCATGGCCCAAACTAGGGGCCTAATGGCTGGCCCCTGGACCCCACGTCCACATGACGTAGCAATCATCCAGGCTACTACCCGCCTTTGACATCAGCTTACACTGTCCGAGTAAATCATTATCTAACTGTTTTGGGTTTACTATACTGACCCTACAATTACAACCGCATTAGTTTACTGGACCCCAATTGGACCGACGTCAACATGACGTAGCCTGACGCCGGGCGATACTATCCCCTTTGACACCAGCTTACACTGTCCACTCTCTGCCCCCCCATCATATATTGTTGTTCTCAGTTGCTAGGCGCCCTCCCCCCCCCCTCCCCATGCCCGATTGAGTTCCAAATGTCTGGAAAGCTACTGATTCAGAGGTTCTTACATCACATAAATGTGATATTCAATTGATTTTTGTAATAGAAGAATGAACTTTTACAAGCTGATGCATATAGGTAAAGAGGCTAAATTTATTAAAAGTTGCTTTTGTTAAGACTGTTTAATAGTTAATTGGGACAACACTGGTAAAAACCAGCGTTCATGTTTTTATACATAGTTTGGTTGGTCTTGTCAATTTAAAGTGGTCCAAAATGCTGGAGCAGTGGCTATATAGGGAGCTTATCAAAAAGCAAGGGCGCGAAAAACCGGTGAGGCTTTGGGAGTATTTTCAAGAAGAATTTCAGTAGGACATGCTAAGATGGTCAATGGGACGTTGGAAATTGCTAATCTGGTAATCCCCAAGTATTCACTATCTTGCCTCCAATCTTTTCTTTTTCTGTCTCGAAAGTTTGACTATAGATTTGTTTTCTTTTCGGAAAATGTCACTTAATTGTTATATCGAAATTTTAACTATTTATCTCAAATGTTTGGTTTTTTTTACGAACATTTTGATTTCTTCCTCGACATGTCGACTTTAAATTTTCCACTTTTAAGTGTAAGAATTTTTCTTTCTTGCTGAGAAAATTAAAACTTTCACCTCGAAAGTTTCGACTGTTTTGTCTGGAAATGTACACAAGGGTTCAAAAAAAATATGATCAAAGGTACTGGGATTTTTCCAACAGCTATATCAATTAGATTATAGTATATTTTTGGTTTTACAGATAACAATATTAATCCCTGACTTGCACATCTATAAATTCATATCTGAAATGGCGGAACGGTATGTCGACAACATGGAAGGAAAGTGTATGAATGGAAACTGATATGAATGCACATTTATTATGAACTTGCCTTGTTCAGGATAAAGGTAGTTCTCTTGATTGCACGCTACCTACATCTGCATTTTAAATTCATTGTTTTTCCATGATCGACGTGCATAAATATAAAACAAAATCAATAACTTAGACTGTATTACCAATATCCTGTCAGAAATGGACGCTGTGAGCAGACGACAAGAAGCGCGAAGACGTAGACTTCAACAAGATCCAGAGGAAAGGCTAAGAAGAATACGTAATTTGAAAGAGGGTATGAATGGTCAGCAAACGAGAGTTTGTTATGTGGGAACGTAATACATAATATTATCCAGTTGCGCGAAATATATTTATGCACTAGCCTAACGTCAAACCTAGTACTGTACTATAGTAGTAGTAGCTCAGTAGTAGTTGTACATTGATTGCTAGATATCCCCAAATATCACCGAAATAAAAAGCGTAAACATTTTATACAGTCTTTGGCTATCTGACTTCACAGCATTCATAAGTTTGTGGTATCATTGTGTTCAGAAGTTTTTGCTGTAATAATTGAAAATGAGCTTCAAACATGCGATCATATTGTATAAATTTGAAAGTCATTTTCTCAAAATGGAAAAAAAAACAATGCTGTAGACTCCTAAAGTGTTTGTCCAAATCTGCTGAAATGTTGTAGTATAACGTTTTAACGTTGAGATTGTGGTGTACTAAAGTTGTTCAGGAAAAACAGTTTTGTCATCATGTGAGGGTCCCAAACAAGATTTCTGCCAAGTTTTCAGTGAAGATGAAATGTAGGCCACAGATCATATGCAATGATCATGAAATTTGGTTCTTAACTTCTTTGTATTTCATGACCAGTATGCGTTTTTATGTGAGCAGCAAACTGTCTTCTATCTTGATTTGTCATTTTGGGAAATCATTCTACCTGTGGGAGACTTCATCAAGGCAAATATTTACTTGTTATTCAGGCTTTCTTTCTAGTTTGATATCATTCTTTGTAAACAGGACTACTTGGTAGATCTGCAATTTGAACTTTTCCACATTTTGTGTGTGTACTACGACAAGTGAGAATGACCTATATTGTTGGAGGCTTGGAGCCGATTCCGATTTCTGCTCTTTACCATTTCTCTGTGGTACGTCAATTGTAAAAAAGTTGGAGTTTGTTCAATTATTGTATGGGTGCAATTTTCATGAGCAATTTTGAATCAGTACCATTCGAACGTGACATCCGTGCAACATTTGAGCAGATTTCTCAGAGGAATACTGTTTTTAAGTTTTGTTCTATTCATTGCACAAATGAAAACTACAAAGTGCAAATAGTTGGTTCTTTGTTTTTGCGATTGGGTATAGGAATAAGTACAACAATCTATTGCATAAAAGAAGTTCATGACAATGTTTCCACTTTGAAGAAATACAACTTTCTAACATTGTAACAATCTGTGTCTGCTAGGAAGGAGCATAAGGGTAAAGAAAAACGGCAATGGGGGGAAAGAAATGACACCATTATCCCGCCTATGTCTTCATATTTTGCACACATGGATAAACTGCTCAGAAATATTGCCAATCAAAACAAAATTCTCAGATAGAAGCCTAGCTTAGCTCCTGCAACATTGCTGCACTTGTTTTGGTTACCCATTCTTGCTGATCTGTATGAAGATCACTTTGGACCTACAATAGCGTAACAATTATTTGATCAATCACAATTTGTGAAATTTGTGGTTGTCATAAGGTGCTTGATGCAATATTACAAAATGCTACATGTAGCTAAGACAGAAGCCTTTTAAATATTCCACTGCCATTAAAACAAATAATTTTTTTCAAAATTAATGTTTTTTTACATATATTCTTTCTCTTCTGTTTATGACTTTATTTTGGAGGGGAGAGGGGGGGGGAGTAGGCGGTTGAATTTGAAGTTTAATACATCAATTGGAACCATATAAGACGAATTTAGACAGTCTTTTGGTTTACAAATGGCGTGGCTTATTTTTATGTTTTGTTTAAAGATCATATAGCTATGCATAACAAATTACCAAGGAACCCGTGAAATGAGTAGAGCTACTGTATTGTGTCAATATTCCAGCCCTCACTAAATTTAGTCAGTATGGACAAATGTAAGTCTGTTTAAACATGCTTTCAATTCAGATGGACATATGCTATCGGGAGCAATCAGTTTCAATTTCTCTGTAGCACACATATTGTTGAGCTTTATATATCTATTAACCCATCAGTAGTTACTGTGTTCACAAGTTCACAGAAACTCATCATCATGAATATTTTATCCTACGTGATTAGCATCTGCACAAGTTCTTCTAAGGAAATTAACAGTCAACATAAAATCATTGAGTTGTGTGTGCCAAGGATTCTAAACTTGCTTACCCACATGCACAGATGCTGCATGTGGGTAAGCAAGTATAATAAGCAAAGTGTACTCAATGTGAAACTTTTATTGCTGATATTTTAGGAAAACCAATTTTGTAATTTCTTGATCATTGTGAACTAATATCCAGGCTGTCTGAGAAACAATAAAAAAAATGCAAAATAAACCCCCCCTCCCCCTCCTTAAGAGATATATTTGAAAAGATTGTCACTAAAAGAGATACCTGTAGTGGTGGGGAAAAGACATGTACGATGCAGGTTGGTCCTAAATGATTTTTTGTTTTCTAACTTACAGGAGTGTCCGAACCAACTACGAAACGAGAGGTGAATGTGAGTGAACTGTTATCTTTATCAACTACAAAAGAAGAAAATTCATTTTTGAAGGATAAAACTGTAAAACTAGAGAGTGATCATAATGAGCCTTTAGAGGTAGATTCACAATATGGTCAGTCTGATCCAGCTAGCCATGACCAAACCCATGCAGAAACTTCAAAGCCACCTCAAACAACAGCTCCGTCCACTTCAAAAATGGATCCTTCGAATATCATCTTCAGTTTTCTGATAAATCAGTTTATTACACCTAACAGTGGTGGTTCAACTACAAGTTCCACTTTGAATAGAACTATCTTCATGTGCTTGGTGGCTGTGCTGTTTCGTCTGTTGCTGGAAATCGATTGGATTACAACATTTACGGGACAGGTTTGTTCTAATTTTTCTTTAAATTCGAGGAACAGATGTCACAACTAAAGCAAGTTGTTATGAACTTCTATTATACTAGTCATTTTCATGTAAACAAGAGTGTTGATGGATTCTTAAGGCATGAGAATCTTCCGCGGAAACGCGGATTTCCGATTTTTTTTTTTTTCATTTTCGCGTTTTTTCTCGTAATTCACGTTTTTTATTATTTTTTATTATTTTTTTCATTAAATTTTTTTTTTTTTTTTTTTGGCCTAACATGCTGGACTGTGAAGGGAAGGAACACCGAATTTGACCAGTGGTGGAATCAAGTAGCACAAAGCAAGCAAAAGAGCCTTTTTTTGGTTCAAAAAAGCTAATGGATAAATTATACAAGCAGAAATTCCACACTTTTTTGGCGAGTTACGTGATGTGATAGATTCCATCTAGAGTCCACCATTTTGCATTTAAGCCCTCCTTACCTGACAAAAAATTTCTAAAGGGGAGGGGGACATCCCCTCCCCTTAAACCCCTCCCCCAGGACAGCGATCGATAAATTTCAGATTTTTTTTCCCCGGCTCAGTCTCATCCCTGATTCTTGAGGGTGGCAGAGATGGTGGAGGGAGAGCTGGGGGGGGGGAGGAGGGGCTGAAATATCCAAAAAATTGAAGGGCACATGCATGTGCAGGTTGTAATTTTCTGTGGCAAAATGTCACTAATTTCGAAGATATTTTCTGAGGTTGGTCGGGAATGACTTGTTATTTTTTAAACTTGAAGGACCAAAAATGCCTGCTGCCTGCATTGTTTCAAATATTTACTCCTTCCTTTGGGATCATTATATTTTTAACAAAAATCCATTTTGTGAGTATTGATTTTTGTTTCATTTCCTTTCAGTCGATGGTCGTAATGTTCTTGGTAGCCAACGTGTCATGGTTGTTTTTCTATGAGAAGGTAGGTGTTCCTCCTTTACAATAAACGTAATAAGACATGAGGCTGTGGGGTAGTAGTTGCAGTGTTTGTGCCACAACCATTAAGTTCCTGGTTCAGACCTTCAGCATATTGATCTAGCTACCTACTATGTTAATTTGAATAATATGAAAGGGGTTTTTTGTTTTTGCTTGTGGAAATTAAACTATGACATTATATCATATACAGACCACCATGATCAAAATTGTTGGTCATTTTTGTTGAAACCACTATAAGACTTAATTTCATTAAGAAAAACACAAGAAATTGTTATTCTGCAATACATAAAAGGAGTAAATTTCAGAATATTTTTTCTCTAATAATGAAAAGAGAAAGCCATGAAAGTCGTAAATGAACAAGATAGCTGTTTAGCATCACTGTGTAAATTCTCTACATGTCATCACATGTATATATTTCTGCTCATCATTTCAGTCTTTTGTTTCCTATGAATAGAATAAAATATTTTAATCTAGTCTTTTATTACAGATTAACCAATGGGTTAATTACTGAGACAAGCATACCTTTTTATTTTATTTTTTTATATTTTTCTTTCTTTCTTTTTTCCAGGTTAATATCCAAAATCCACGAACAGTCATCTTACTGGTCTTTAATATCCTGCAAGATTTTGTTCTTTATCTGTTTACGTTCGTTGCCACACATGGATTACTCTCTGTGGTGTTTGGGGTAGAAGTTTCTTCAGCAAATCTTTCTGACATGTGACAGGGTAACAGCATAGGGTGGTGGGGGCAGGGGGTGGGGGGGTTCATAGATGTAGAAATAAAAGAGACTGAAATATCCAAAGGACAATTCAAGCATCAGCAGGGAGATGGGGATCAAGTGGATCATCTACAGCAGATTAGTTGTAGATTATGAATTGTTCAGGGTTGAGGTGAAAAAAACAATTGTAAAAGTAGAAAACTTTGTATCCTTCCTGGTATTCAGATCAAGTTATATCAATATGAAAACAAATATTATGCATTATATTTTGTTGTTGTTGAATAAATTAATTTACCTCACCCATGTGTAGTGGTATGTCTTCAAGGCAATACATCACAAGTAACACTCAAAATTGTATGTGCTTTATATCTATGATATATGTATGCAATAAAATGTATTCAGATTGGATGAGAAGTTTCTGTGTGGGGCTTTTTTCAAAGCGCCCTTGATTGGGACTGAGGAGCTGGGGATTTTTGATTGGGACTGTTTGTTCCCCCTGATACTCATCTTTCTCCTAAAGTAAACCCTTGGTTCGGGTTAACCCTGCCACTCTTTGAACCAGCCTATTTCATTGCATCATAATGAGTCCCTTGATTTTATTACACATTGAGATAAAAGGCAAGATGCATTCTCCATCGATGGTCTCAGTTTTCACAGTGCTCATTAGGAGGGTCCGAGAAAAGTCGTGAAAGATGATGCCCCCCCCTCCCCTCCCCTCACACACCCCACCACCAATCACAGACCACGACTCCTGTATAAGTACGCAGTTCTTTACTTTTTTGATCGCCATTTTGATAGGAGTTTGCATGTGAGTATTAAATTAGCATACTAATTGGTTTAACCAGTTTATAAGGACGACGTTATCCTGTAACCTTCAGATTTTGATTAGATTATGTAACAGAGAGAGAGGTCCCATCAAACTGTTGACTAAGATACGTTACACTTGCATGTAAAACCTTATTAACACAGCATTGTCGGTCGAGAGACTTTGATAATTGGATTTCAATCAGCAATGATTGTAAACTAGTCTATCCATTCGCGGCCTTTTTACCTAAGATTATGTGTAGTCTGCCATATGTTCTTTTCAGTACACAGTATTATCTCTCTGTAACATTTAACCAAGACCATGTGTAATATCTATTCCCTTATCGAGGGACTCTAGATACGTGACGACGCCATGATCACACGGTTACAACTCTCGATTTAAAGAACTGGGGTTGACAGTTGGGTTTTCATGCCAAGGCTCTGTGTTGGGTGACTGTTCTTAAAGTACCCACCCCCCTTCCCCATTCTTTCTCAAAATTAATATAGGTATGTGTGGGAGGTTCAAAATGTATATAATCATCTTTCTCACTTCTATATCAACCCCGTCCTCTCCCCGTCCACCTCTCCTTCTGGAATGCATACAATTATTATAAAGCACAAAGACAACCAAACAGTGCAATGTTTCATGAACCACATATATATTTCATATCAGTGAAAAAAAAGTGTCAATGTGAAAATGATTTTGTTGTTCTATGTACATGTTTTTATATAATGTTTACTTATATTAAATAAGACGTTTCCATTACACCAAGTAATATATTTACTTTCATGAAAAAAGAAAAGAATTTCAGATGAATAGAAAAGCTTCGCTTCCAATTAGTCCAAGAGTGTTACCATAAAACAAATCTCTCAACTTGCTGAACCATAATATTAGATATGCATCACTGAATCTCAACTCCTGTTATTGGAATATTCCCTTACATCAAATATGGTCATCGATGATTACCAGAAAAGCTATATAGAATGTCCAAACAATGGTCACACATGGCAAAAACTTCAACAAGCAATGATCATATGCAGCCAAACTATAAGAATGTACTAATGCAATATTTTGGTTAAATATTTCAACTTTTTTTCTCACCCTTAAACATAAAAGCCAATGCTGTTGATATTTTAATGATTGTATTTCTTAGACACAAGTAATCTTTTTGACTTATCCCATCGATATAGATGGAAATCCATAACAAATAAATCAGAAATTTCATCTCAATAAATTACTATATAAGTTCATATCTGAATAAAAAAGAAGTTAAAGAGCATGATAGCTTTCAGCTGACTACAAATTAAAGTGTTTGTAAATTCGAACACGCCACATATCCTTCAACCTGTGTCCAAATCCCCACCCCCACACTCTCCCCACCTCTCTCTCTCTCTGATTATGTTTTTTTTTATAAGTGTTCCTGTCTGGCATATGCATGGCATCTTGAGACAATGTTAGTAAAAGTAGCATCGTAACAAAGTACTCTGAACACGTGACGCAGCCTCTCAAAAACATGCGCAGAACACTTTTCTTCTACTAAGAGGCTGTACCTACTAGTAGTTTCTGGCGCCCTCAAATTTGTGTTTGCTTTACGTTTTGTGAAATTAGATAATGGTCCTGGAAACTCCATTAATTTCCGCTTTCCACAAATGTCTAAGCTGGACCATTCGTAGAATGTGTTCCAGTACTCAAAATAGTTCCGCACGTGAATAAGTCCAGATACTCGACTAGATTTTTCTCGAATTGAACGTCAAATAGCCAGATAGATTGGTTTACCCCTATTTGTTCTCTTCTTCCGTCCCCACAACCCCCCCCCCCCTTGATTCCCTTCTAGTTACGCCAATGAATGTTAATTGTTATGTTCAACCAGCCAACAGGGACTTGAACCTGTACCTATAAATGTCAATAGTTTCACTTTTTACTATTCCTTCGTTTAACGATACCGAAGGATCGTGCACATGTTTAACGATTATGAAGACACGAACATTCACCCAATATTATTAGCCACCATCGCAACTCACTTTAATTGTAGACTTATTCATATATAAATATATCAAACAACATTTACAAATCTTCTATCGGTCTCTCTTCCGACTAATTATACCTATCAATGAATGATTTAACGATTTCTTTTCTTGAATTATTTTACCGATAAAATACCTCTTCTTATTCCTATCAGTCACGACCAAAATGAATTAAATAAGTTAATAATATGCAATGGAAAACTATACAACTTTAACGTATTAGTATTGCTAAATTTTAGAACAGTTTTAATTGTTTTCTGAATCACGGCTGTAAGACTCTTTTTTAGACCCTGTGAATGTTTTCGTTTCTCATAATACCAACACGGTCTCGTAAAACGCAAAACTTTTGTGTGGGCATCACCGGATTTTAAAGCTCATAAAGTGTAGGGCGTTTTTGCAAGTTAAAAATAGTCAGTTTATATGAAATATCGAGGGCGCCAAACAATATAAAAAAGATCGAAAAAATGATGTTTATTTGTTTTCAATCGCATCGACCATCTCATTTCTTTCCCGTGTAGGTATAGTGAAGGAACCATTCCGGCTTTTGATCAGCCCCACCTAGTTCCCCGGACCACATATACCATTGGGCCAGATGGGCTCGAGCCCAGGGCCGCCGATTTAAGAGACCTCCAAAATTAGAAGGCCAAAAAGTGACCCAATTGAAATTTTTAAATAGATGGTTATCTTTTTGTTATGTACTTCTTCATGTTATGGTCCTTGTTATACCTGCCTACGTGCAGGGTAAATAAAAGTATACTGCGCAACTGGATAAGAATATAAACACAATGCTTGCGTACAGTGGCGTAGGAAGGTACTTTTGAGTGGGGGGGCTGAAGACTGATGGCCGGCATGGGGGAGGGGTTTAAGGGGAGGGGGTGTCCCCCTCCCCTTTGGAAATTTTTTGTTTTTCCAGGTGGCCTCAGATGCAATTTGGTGCAATATAGCACACTTCAACCCACACACTCCATTTTGTATATAATTTTGCATTTTCACCTGGCCTTAGATGCAATTTGGTGCTCCAAATGAGATTTTTTTCTCATTTGGAAATGAAAAAGGGGTTTTCTGACTTGCGAAGCGGGGGGGCGGAATGATACTTCCGCCCCTCCACATTTTTCACTGGCGGGGCTGGCGCCCCCCCAGCCCCCCGGTTCCTACGCCCTTGCTTGCGTAGGTTGTAGATCACGAAATGTTAACATGTGTGACAGGGGACCCCTAGGGAAGTATAAATCCGGCCCTTAGCCAGGCTCCCAACCCTGTCCTCTTTGTAGCACACAATAATAAGTAAATGACATTTAACAATTTGTCGTTGTACGTACGTAGTGATATGCGGATTACACCCTGAAGCTGGGCACACCTCCTTCAAAGTACTATATGCCTTAACTTCACGAAATTAGGAACACACTTACATGAGTAAGATGCTAGAATATAATTAAATACGCTTTCTTGACCGATGTCCACACGTTTTTTGCTGTCCAAACATTTTCAATCACCTTCTATTAAACTCCTGAAGCTTGTTAAATGCTTGGCCGATGAAGAAGATGTTATCCACATCACTCATATAATTGCCGGACCCTCGTGATTTTATTTCACTGTATTGTATTTGCCCTATGTACCGCCTCCCTGCCCCCCCCCACCCTCCCCCGTTAAGTCGCTCTTTATTGGATCGCATAATTTCCCCCTTTTTGAAAGGTAATGAGTCTGCTGCGACAAAACTGCCGTGGAACATTTTTTGTGAATAGTCAATTTTATGAATATTCTTTCCTTTGTTTAACTTCATATACCAGTTTATTATCACAGTTAGGCTAAATTGTAATCGAAAATGAAACTCCCAAGAAAAGAAAAGAATAAAGCATATACTACGTTCCTTTAATAACAGGAATATTTCCGTTACACATTTGCGAGCAGGAATAGAGTGGATAATTGGGTGTTCATACCAATCTGTTGGGACATGATATTCTAATGCTAATACCGCTACACACTGTTGTCTCTTATCACGCTTGAAACCATTGGTACTGACAGTATGAACAGTTCTTGACCTTTATCTGATACTTGAATAGCTGTCATTGCAAGTGCTTTAGAATATGACACAAACGTACGTTACATTAAAAATGTCCATCGTGCGTGTTTCATACACGTCTAAGGCCGCCAAAAAAGGAAAAGGAAAAACGATTTTGTTTTTATAAAGACGTCTTGTATACAGAGTCTGGTGGGCGAAAAGGCGTGGATTTTGGTCCCTTCATAAAGGTATTAGTCAATTTATTCCAGCTGCTTTGGCCACGGCGTCGGCATACTCTCGGGCCCTAGACCGCAAAGCAGCTAGACTCAGAGACCGTTTCTCCTGTTCTCCCCATAGAAGAGGCGACGAAGGCAACATGCCAAGAGGAAAGGCCGATGGTGAGGTTGCAAACGGAGGCAGCGGAGCACCGAGTGCTGAAGATGAAAATATGACAAGATGAGAATTAATTCTCTAAATATGAGATTAAGCAGTTTAGTATAAATCTATTGAGGAGATGGAATCCATGATTTACACCTTCAAGCTGATTGTGTACGATTGAGGAGTACTGCATGTACCATGGGCTCTCAATTAAAATTCTATGGAAGTTCTAGAAATTAAATAATTGTGTTGAGCAGAGAGCCGGGAAGAACTAGAATCTCACTGTACCTGGATAGATCCAGCAATATACAGGGTAGACCACCCCCCCCCTCCAGGGGTACATACGAAACGAAGCTTAAACTGGCATAACCCCAACCGCTGTATGGGGTCTTCTCTGTCCTGGTTACTCCTTTAACATTCTTGCTACAGTAAATAAAACCATATTTTCTTGGAAAGTAAAAAGATCCTTGAAACATTATTGAATGTGACTTCTGACCTACGCAAAAGAGGTTTGTTATTTATTCATATCGGTTGATAAGTAATTTTAAATCATAGAACTAATTTGACTTTTAATGCTCGAATATTATATATGTTTATAGCTATTATTTAGTACAATAAAAAACATTAACGAGACGGGCCTGGCCCGACCACCGCCATTGTCCCCCCCCCCCCCCTCTTCGGAATTATCAGAGAATCTTGCGGATTTATGGTACCAACCTTTTCTTTCTTGAAAAGACAAAAGGCCAGTCGAACACCCGGGAAAGAACGATGGCATTACACCGGTGGAACCGAAAGATGGATACCTGGAGAAATTAAACAGAAACACCAAATAAAATATGAATATTGATTAAATAAAATTGGTGACCAATCTAAGTAACCATAATGAAACCTAAAAAACAATGGGTGGGAATCTTGAAATGTAAATTAATGATTTTTTTTAAAATTTTGTCCTGTCTATGTGATGAATTGTCTTTTGTTTCTATTATCTCTATTAACTCCATGCAAACCTGATTTGTTAGAGACTAAATCATAATGGGACTGTTCGTTCATGATGTAACATCTTACGCAACCAGATTATATCTGTACTGCGATTAACGTAAAATCAGAAATAAATCACTAAATTTGTTGGCTTTCCTCGTATTAATAATTTATAGTATTCCTTAAAGGGAGTGAAGACTCGCGCACAAAGAAACGTCTGATGCCGGTAATCTGACCTAGTTTCGAATGAGGTGTAACAGAAGTGTTAGACACCACCATCGATCCCAGCAAATACACACACAGCTTGCTACCGTCGGTAATTAGACACAAGTGTACAGTCAATACATGCAGCTACGGTCAATACCCACAACACAGTGTAGGCCTACATATAGCAGCGATGGACATCTCATGTCCAGATAAAAGATAACAAGGTATCACGTTTCATTACTGTCTGCATGTTGTAGCGACAAGAAGGAAACTTCACTTGCAAGCAACGGAAGTTAACTTTTTCAGAGGGCGGCACACGGTTTGGGGCGAGTCTTCAATGCCTTTAATGTTTTCTATAAATATGAAATAACACAATATAAGTTTGAAGTTTTCATTCTGGGTATTCTTATAGAATATTAACATACCTATTGCTTGCTCTACACATAGACAGGTTCCAGAAGGCAGGTTCGGGAATTGCCATATATCTCCTAAACTCGGAGAAATCTTTATGCGGTTGAAAGGTTCCTCTGTCCTTCTCCAGACCGTCATCGTCACAAGGTGGGTGGTCCGTTTTGATCTTTTGAGACTCTGTGCTATCTTTTGATGGTTCATATGATGTCTTTTCTACGTCAATTTTGTTGTCCTCATTGGTATCACTCAATGCGTCATCGTTTGTACTACTTCCGGGAAATTCATTTGACGAAGCTGATTGGCTGCCTTTGTCGTCTGCTGACAAGGATTCTGTAGCATTTTGCTCCTGCTTGATACGCTCTGCTTTGCGCCATTTTGCTCGACGATTTTGAAACCAAACCTGCAAAAATAGTCAAAAGTACTACATTACATTTGATAGTTTTATTAACATCTGAAATTCAATGATGTTTCATTTATAATTCAGATAAGTATATGGTTTGTTTAAGTTAGGTAAGTAATGGTTATGTACCCGACCCTACATGAACACATTGTACTACAAATAATGTTGCAAATGAACAGTTTTCCCAATCGATGAGGCCAATTGACAATTTGCCATATAAAGAATGACTTTCTCCCCAAAAGCCCTCAACAAAGACAACCTTCAGGCAGATTTTGGAATGCCTTGGATAAATTTTCGAGGCTATTTTGGTTTAACCATCATTTGAAAATATTGAATGTTTAAATTTACTTTTAACTTGTGACTGATATCAAATGAACACTTGTCTGTAGGGGCGACACAATTTGCGAGGATTAAATTAAATTCATTTATTTGGCTCTCTCATTAACCGTCATTTGGTGATGAAGTCTTTGATGGTTTCATTGTTTAATTAATTTTAATCTTATTTTGACTTATGCTACCAAGGTTTGACAAAATCGCACTGCTGCTTTCAAAACACGGTTTCAGTAACGTTGAATATTCAAACAATTACGTCATACATGGTTATTTTCAAAATACATATTTCAATCATAATAGCAACAATGACATAAAGTAGCTTTCTGAGTTGATGTTAATAGTTTTTTTCTTTGCTTTTTCAGGAGTAAAATGATCCCGTAACTAATTAAGGTTCATCAGCTTAATTAATCAAGTTTGATTGGAGATCATGCAAAAATAGTTAGTGAAAAAAATGTTAATATTTTTCCTATACGTTTATTTTCTATATTTCTTAATTGTTATTATTATTATTATGATTATTATTATTATTATGATTATTATGTTTTGCAAGTGATTAACGCAGAAACCGTTGAATATAAAATGGTCCCTATATATGCTTGCAAAATACAGTCCTATATTCGAGTGTATAAGATGTGTCGCTATTATTTTTTCTTTTTCTCTCCACACCGTGATGTACCTAACCATTTATTTGAATCATGTTTTCAAGGTGTGCATGAACTCCCGTATAATCATATGCTTAATCTCTTTATCGCCCAAGTCGAGTAACACATTTGGCACCTTCTTTTCTTTTGCAAGCCTGAAGATCTTTCTCCAATGATAAACTCGTGACTGATTTTGACTCAGTTTTTATATTCCCCTTTTCTTCTCTCTGCTTTAATTTGTGTTCATTCTTTCTATTCTTTTCTTTTCTTTCTTTCTTAGCTCATTAAATTTTCAGCTTCTCGGCCCCGCTCTCTTTACGCAAACTCCATTACGCCAGAAGAGATACGGGTGAGTGCGCGCCTTGTGCGCGTTACGATTATCACATTAGCAACACCCTGAAAACTTAATTAAGCTCGTTTGTACCGACCACCTGGGACGACTCGCAAGGTGGCAAAAAAACAGACTCACCGAACGGAAGAGAAATATCTTTCTTTATAGTCCAATACACGTCAAAGTAAAAACAGAATAACATTTAAATGGTTTGATACTCATGTGGCATAGTACGTCTATCACTTTATGGATGACCCCTTAATTAACATTTTGTTACATTTTGTAGCAGTTTAGGAAGTTTGTTAGTCTTCAAAGAGATATTAGACGATAATTTCTTTCTCATGGCAATATCCAAAGCGAAATTCTCTCTCTTAGTAAACAAATGCAGGTTAAAGAAGTGTCCAGATGTACTTTTTATACAATTGACTTATCACCACAGAACGATTGACTGAATTATATAAAATAACAGAGTTTAATGTCATGAATCTTTAATTCTACAGGGTACATGCCATTGGCTGCACTGAGCTAATACTCTACATCTGTCACGTGTCAGAAAAGAAAAAAAGCTCGAGTTAGGAACCAAATGAGATTTGTACCAACATGAAACAGAACCATTCTGTGCCGTCGACATCAGCAATACACTGAGCTTATATTTTGTTTATATATATATATATATATATATATATACATATATATGTACATCAGATATATATATATATATATATCTGATGTACATATATATGTATATATATACATATATATATATATATCTGATGTACATATATATATATATATATCTGATATACATATATATGTATATATATATATATATATATATCTGATGTACATATATATGTATATATAGCTTCGTCCTTGTTCGTCTTTGTTTTTTGTAACTTATTTATTTATATAAATGTTTATTTATGTTTTATTTAAAGCTGCTTTAAAGACTCATTTATTTAAGAAATCGTTTTTATAATTGTTTTGTTGTTCAGCGCCATTGAGTGTTTTTACAGTAATGTGCGCTTTACCAAGTGTTTCCACCTTAACCTTAACCTTAACCTTATTTATAAATGAATGTGTAGCAAGTGGTATAATACATTTCTGGTGTATATTATATACATATATACACACACACATATATATAGAGATATATATATAGCTATATATTTACATATACATAAACATATATATATATATATAGAGATATATATATATATATAAATATAAATATAAAATACATTTACATATGTATATATAGACATATATATGTATTAAGCACAAACCAAGCTCCTATGAATCATGGTTAGTTTTAGTGACGCCAGACAAACCGGCATTACGTGTCTTTAATTGACTATCTATGATCAATTTAAATTATAACTTTGGACATCTGACTTCGGTTTTACATGGCGCGAAATATTTCCCGCGAAAGTAACGGCTAAGTTTGATAACGTGCAATTAATTTAATCTAAACGCTAGGCGTCATCTTGTGAAATTAGCACGTTCTCCTGAATATAAAGCCAATAAAAGACGTAAATATTTAAAACCGAATCAAGAAGATGCGAAAAGGTCATTTCACCTAAATCTCCTAGGAGTTCAAATTGTTAATGGTTTTGATAATATTGCTCTGCAAGGACAACACAACTTTTAAATGGATTGTGTGTAAAGTGGCCTTGACACTTAACACGCTTCGTTAACACTAACCAACCAAAATATCGCAATATTTTGACAGTTTCAAACAGTTTATCATGCATTCGCCCACAATTTGTATTTTCACATTAGTTTCTATTTTCACTAATATCATCATTCCTGAAAGTTCCATAATTTCTTTTGCGAAGATGAAAACATCTTCTATAAGCATCTTCCCGAGAAAAAAAAAACAATAGCCACGAAGGAACAATAAGTTACGTTTCGTTAAATACGTTGTATTGATTTATCACAAACCACCCTTTTTATGGGCCATCTTCGTGTCAAGACCGCTGCAAAGTATTGTATTTATTAAAGATTACATAATTACAGTCGCCTTTCCCTATTACATGCAGACCCCTGCTGAAAACCCCACACTGAAAGAACGCATGCATATGCCTTCACCCTTGCTCTTCTCTCCTCTACATCGCGAACAGAGGGAGTAACACCCAATATATGAACAGCGGTAAGTAATTCTCAGTTGCATGTCCGTAAGATCGTTGGAGACTCGAAATTCGTCTAACGGACTCCGGAAAGTTTACACAGCAGATTGTCAATAATCTACACATATCCAATTTAAACGTTTAGTTTGAATACAAAGTGATCGATAAACGTTAAATAACGAGTTAGCGTGCGTGTAACAATCAACGTAAGCCATAACGTAGGCGTCTATGCGGCGTCGTCCACGCAACCATGTAATCAGTAAAGCGTTTGCGACATGGAACTCTACGATCATCGATATAAGACAATCCGTGCAGGATTGAGGTATTTTACGATTCGTGAGGAATGAATCTGTATTCTTGATAGTTGTAAAATTTGTGAGGCGAATTGCTGTATATATGTTGAACGTTGCGCATCAGATAAGTTATTCCTATATGAGGTCTTGAGTCCCCGTATTGTGGATTTCTTTTGGCGGAATTTTAATATGAACGCATGTAACAAGAGGGGTATATAGTACTTGAGTCTTATAAGGTTAAACCCTTACGTTAATACGGATGTCTTAATCGAGCCACGAATAACGTAAGGAAATTTCTACGATACATCTAAGGGTAGTTACCACTTGACTGAAAACGCTTCTCTGATTGGTTACTTTCAAAGCGATTTGGCTGTTTCATCTGTAACGATATTTCATTTCATCCAATACCCCTACCACCCCCCCCCCCTCACGCACACACACCCTGCTGACCATAACCTTACACCAAGTAATACTGAAGAAGTGACAACGTACCTGTACTCTTGCTTCTGTGAGATTTATTCTCATCGCTAGATCCTCTCGTGTAAAGACATCAGGGTAATGTGTCTTGCAGAATGCATTCTCTAGTTCCTCCAACTACGACGTAAACAAATAACAGAAGGAATTTGTAGAGAAACAAACCACACAACCAGAGGTCATCGCAACACCTTGTTTCAATATATATATATATATATATATATATATATATATATATATATATATATATATATATATATATATATGTTTTAATAATGATCTAACAAACACATTTCTGGTATCATTGGTTTTCGCAATTTTAATTATGATAGTTTCATACATATTACTGTTGTTGTTGTTGCTTTATTTGTTGGTAATTAAAGACTGTAGTAACCAAACCAAGTCATTGGCCTGACTGAGAATAATATTTTGATTCGTGGTCAATGATGACGTCATACTTTTAGTATAAAGTCTTTCTCCGATTCGTCCAGATAGACATTCGTTAAAGGTTATGTTACCAACGAAGACAAGAGCCTATATATGGTTCCTTTAGTTGCTTACGTATGAGTTAGACCGCCATAATTGGCAGTACAGGACGCTGTACTCATGTAGCAGACCACACCGTCCTAGAGTCCTGTTACTTTCTGCTATACTACGTGTATGTGGTTAACTGTTACTTTCTGCAATACTACGTGCAAGTGGTTACCTGTTACTTTCTGCTATACTACGTGTATGTGGTTAACTGTTACTTTCTGCAATACTACGTGCAAGTGGTTACCTGTTACTTTCTGCTATACTACGTGTATGTGGTTACCTGTTACTTTCTGCTATACTACGTGTATGTGGTTACCTGTTACTTTCTGCTATACTACGTGTATGTGGTTAACTGTTACTTTCTGCAATACTACGTGCAAGTGGTTACCTGTTACTTTCTGCTATACTACGTGTATGTGGTTAACTGTTACTTTCTGCAATACTACGTGCAAGTGGTTACCTGTTACTTTCTGCTATACTACGTGTATGTGGTTAACTGTTACTTTCTGCAATACTACGTGCATGTGGTTACCTGTTACTTTCTGCTATACTACGTGTATGTGGTTACCTGTTCCTTTCTGCTATACTACGTGTATGTGGTTACCTGTTACTTTCTGCTATACTAGGTGCATGTGGTTACCTGTTACTTTCTGCTATACTACGTGTATGTGGTTACCTGTTACTTTCTGCTATACTACGTGTATGTGGTTACCTGTTTTACAGTGAAGGTGGTTCTATTCCGCCGTTGCTTTCTTCTAACAAACGCCTCTTCAGAATCTATTCCAATATGAAGATCATGATCTGCCAAGTAGAAATGAAAAATATTGTCAGGGAATAGAACATAACGTATATATCATCTCGAAAACTGAGGGTTGATCGATTAATTAATTTTGACTGATGAAAGAAGAACCTATTCTTAGCATCCGACTGATATTTGCAGGCAACTTCAACATATTGCATTTCGAGGTTATTGAGAATTGAAATTGCCACAGTTTGTACCCTAAGTGTACTTGAAGTTAAAGGAATAACGAAGGCAGGGATCAAAGACAATTCATATTATTCAGTAACCTCAAAACTCTGAATATGAAATTTTCAGCGTATCACGTAATCAATGGCGTCTTACTGTGAATAGTGGAGAGGCCTTATTTTCAAAGCAAGCGTATTCAGTCATACAGGAAGCGGTTAACTTAAAAACCGAATGTTAACAGGTTTAAGTCAGTCGTCCCAACAATGCATGAACTCACTATAGCCAGGGATTGTAATGTTCGAACACGGAAAACCACGATAGTTTCTCCACAGTGTAACTGCAACCTACATCAACGCACATGTACCTGTGCGTGGAACGTGAGTTTACTAGCACTGCATTGCGTTTAAAAGTATAATTCGATTAATTCAAACGCAACAGAGGTTCCATCAGTATGGTAATTTTAATCGTTTAAGCCGCTCGGAATAAATGCTGCGTTATGAACATTCGAAACATTTTGTTGTCATGGTTACTAATATCTAAACGGATATGGTACACATCTGTATTAGGTTCCTCAGATTTAAAGTATGAATTTATGAGGAATTCTCAGAAGGTATTTCTTTCTTTGTCAACACCTATACTAGCGTAATAAGTTAATTTTTTTCATAATTTCTCCTAAATATAAATAACTTTACAAAGATCTTTTTATCATAAACAAATTATCAGTTGTTCTATTGTATACTGCATGAAAGCTAATGCATAGACAAATATTGCTTTATTGCATAAAATTGTGCAGTTATTTAAGATCAATTATATTAACAATATAAAAGGACATTTGCATTAAACCATGTCTGTACATATAGTAACTACCATAACGTCATAGCCATTACGTCATCGCCATTAAGTCATAGTAACGAGTGTTTCAAACTCATTTACTGAGATGATTGATAGGTACTTGAGATGCATTACCTGTCGTAAAACGTTAATATACACCGACTGCTGTATATATATATATATATGTTATATATATATATATATGTTATATATATATATATATGTATGTTATATATATGTTATATATATATATATATATATATATATGTATGTTATATATATATATATATATGTTATATGTATATATATATATATATATATATACTCAGTACAGATGTGTACCATATCCGTTTAGATATTAGTATATATATATCATATATATAATATATGTAATGAAAAGAGAGTTTCGACGGTATAGATCTGTGCGATGATATTATTATTATGCAATTATCTCAGAGACAGTCATTCATATGGGAGGAACGGTGAGTTACCCTCTGAAATTTATTGCTTGCAAGCTCCAACTCTCTCTCTCTCTGTATCTCTCTCTCCCTCACTCACTCTTTTCTCCATAATTCCTTTTCTTGAGTTCATAACTGTTCCGACGAAACCATGTGGAAAGTGTCGCCTTCATTCGAGTGATCCTTCAAAGTCATTAGCCAATCCCAAGTGTGATCTTATTTTCTCGAAGACTTCGGGCAGAAATTAGCCTCTTGAAAATTTTTAATCCAATTTACCTTAGCCCTTATCGTTTCAGCGTAAAATATTTCATTTTAAGTTACATTCAAGAGCCCGAAGATATGAAAAACAGGCAGTTTATAACTAGCTTGTCGGGTACTAAATTAACAGGGTTTGTTTACACACCTTTTAGGGAGGGGTTTTGTAAATCAAATTAAAAGAGAACAACACACTTGAGGGGGAAATTAATGTCTTGTCGAAGCTAATGTCTGTGGCAGTATGTGGTTAGTCTTCTCAAATCAGACGTAAACCAGCTAGTAAATGAGGGCCAAAGTGGAGACGAATTGAGCGGGGGGAAATGATAAAAATGGAAAAGGAGACAAAAAATCGTGGAAATTAAACCTATCAAAAAACTATCAGAAAAAAGAGGGGGAGAAACCTTATGAGATTAGAGCAATTTTTACTCAATGATTTGTTTTAATATGTCGTGTGCAAAAGATTTTTCTAAATTTAAAAGATACTAATTGTTTCGATTCAGATTAAAACAAAATAGTTTTGGTTGTCATCGTTGACAAAAGTTGTCGAATTTTAAAGTTTTATTTATACTTTGATAAGATAATGAGTTATAAAAACAGTTTAGCGACAACATGTCTGAGACAGCGTCACAGCATGCATCGCAATAAAATGACTAAATTTATTGACGATATTAATAAAATGACTAAATTTATTGACGGTATATACCCAATTTTCTGACGACAGTGTTGTCTTTGGTAGATAGAATTATAGATAGATAGACAGAATTATAGATAGAATTATAGATAGATAGATAGAATTATAGATAGATAGATAGAATTATAGATAGATAGATAGAATTATAGATAGATAGAATTATAGATAGATAGAATTATAGGTAGATAGAATTATAGATAGAATTATAGATAGAATTATAGATAGAATTATAGATAGATAGATAGATAGATAGATAGATAGATAGATAGATAGATAGATAGATAGATAGATAGATAGATAGATAGATAGATAGATAGATAGATAGATAGATAGATAGATAGATAGATAGATAGATAGATAGATAGATAGATAGATAGATAGATAGATAGATAGATAGATAGATAGATAGATAGATAGATAGATAGATAGATAGATAGATAGATAGATAGATAGATAGATAGATAGATAGATAGATAGATAGATAGATAGATAGATAGATAGATAGATAGATAGATAGATAGATAGATAGATAGATAGATAGATAGATAGATAGATAGATAGATAGATAGATAGATAGATAGATAGATAGATAGATAGATAGATAGATAGATAGATAGATAGATAGATAGATAGATAGATAGATAGATAGATAGATAGATAGATAGATAGATAGATAGATAGATAGATAGATAGATAGATAGATAGATAGATAGATAGATAGATAGATAGATAGATAGATAGATAGATAGATAGATAGATAGATAGATAGATAGATAGATAGATAGATAGATAGATAGATAGATAGATAGATAGATAGATAGATACTCTCAGTGCAAAACAAAGCGACAGAAAGAGAAGGCACTTCAAGATAAATTTGGCACATTAACATTTACATAACATAAACATATACATTTACATAACATAAACATATACATAACTTAAAGTGGTCCTGCCATGCCATCCAAAATATTTGAGTTAGATGAAAAATATACAGAAGCTCAAAATTTTAAGAATTTACAAACAAACTGTTGCAGTGGCGTCGCCAAGGGGGGCCAGGGGGGCACGTGCCCCCCTGGAAAACCTAGTGCCCCCCGAGTGCCCCCCCCCCCATCTGAGATTTGGGTTGGTAAAAAAATATAGCCTACATATATTTTGTTATATTTAACTCCCATCATCTGAGTTGGTTTTTCATAAGGACAAAGAAGCACAGTAATTCGTATTTTCTTCAAATGAGCTGCGAAAAAATGAAAAAGTTTATCCTTGAACGTCGGGTATCGAAGTCGTAACCCGCGCCATCACAACAGGTGTCGATATTTACATTGAATGTGTCAGTGCTCACGCCATACCAGCGGATATACACGTCCGCTTCGCGAGCTACATGACTGTGAGAAGGGAGGGTACTGCAATATGTTGCCTTGGTCTGAGATTGACAGGTTAGGAGCTGACGAAATGTGAGAATGTGAGGGTCCGCAGGCACCATACTTGCCTATATTTGTGGACCCATATATTAACCCTGTTGTGTAGGGGGTGCAGAGGTCATTTGAGGTCAGATGCTTGTAGGAACAAATGGCGAATGTTCACACCTGCATACTGAGCCATACTCGATGTGTGATCAAACTTTGGATTGCATGGTGAGATCCCTGATAGGAGCCAATAACGATGCTGGAACCTGTTACATTTTAATAGATAATGGGCGAAAACGAGAAGGACAAGAAAGGAGTCGGGGGTCATGCACACATTAATTCAACAAATGTAGGTTCTATTGATATAGGGTTAGGCATAATATCGACAGCATGTGGTTCATATCCTCTGCAAAATTCTGCGCCTTGTTAAAATCATTACCTCAAAAATAGCAATTTCTGGAGATATCTTCAGATCGAATTTAGCATCAAATGTGGCAGCATTTTGCATCTAGCCCATCCTCCGTATGCGAAAATTTTCCAAAGGGGAGGGGGGCAGTGGCGGCGGAACCGGGGGGCTTGGGGGCTCAGCCCCCCCAATGAAAAAGTTGAGGGGGCAAATGCATGATAAGCCCTCCCAATATTTACCAAGGCTCCGAAACGTGCATCTGCCCATTTTTCAATGCATACTTGTCCGATGCACACGTATACTATATAGGTGTAATAATTTTAGTAAATGCTGGGGGGATCGACCCTCGGCCCGTCCCCTGGCTATAGACCACATTGTCACCCCAACCGCGTCTTCACGCCCCGTGAAAAGTGGAAGCTGTGAGTGTGAGTACCGGTAAGCGCAACACAACTTCGTCTTAGGCCAATGACTTGCTTCATTTCAGCCAGTTCTCCAACATCCCCTTACTACACTCAAAAACGTCTTTGCGAGTACACTACGAGTAATAGCTACTCTCTTAAAACACCATCGAATATACAAATTACAACGTTTTTACAGACTTTTACGTGCAATCTGAGAAATTGCAGGCTTGAGACCCATATTTTAGGGCTAGGTATTCGCAGCATAAAACACTCGGGAAGTGCCGTTTCCGGCCATCTGGGGGTTTGAAAAACCCAAAATTTTATTGAACGCTCCGCGCCAACCGATGGTGGCGCTCCGCTTAGATAGTCTCTACACATTAGCCCCCCCCCCCAATAATTTTCCCGTTCCGCCGCGCCTGGAGGGGGCACCCCCTCCCCTTAGACCCCTCCCCCAGGACGCCGATCCGTATCCACCTAAGTGCCCCCCATCAAATGCTGGTGCCCCCCTGTGCCCCCCCAGACTGAAAAGTCTGGTGACGCCACTGAACTGTTGACTAGTCTAGGTTTCGAACTAGTGTCAATGCCCTGGGTCACTGACTGGGCCATAACCAGCACGTAGGACCGCGATTTTTTTTTTCCAAACAGGTTTGCAATTATCTGTAAATAGTCGCTCATGATTGGTCGGAAAAGTTACGTCATCATCATTGAAACCTTCACTTCGAGGTTACCAAAATCCATTCAGAGATATTTCCCTCCTAAATATACGGTGTTTATTCAATAGTTTCCTCTATATATGATTTAGCCCAATGGAGGAGATACATATAATTCAACAGAAAAGTTGAATTGTTCAACTTGATTATTTGATTATTCGCGTATACGATTTTCCAAATTTTAGACGTAGGAAAATTCAGACTAACTAGAGTCCTAATCTATAGTCGCGCAATTCACTCACGTACTGTACCGATTCAAACTATTGCTGCTGTCATGTTTTGCGTATATTCATTCGGGACTCGTGAACTAACGTGGTGAAGTTAATTTCACGAAACGAATTCCTATTTCAATAGAACGGCTCACGAATTTTGGATATCGTAAACACGAACCCAACGGAATGTAGCGTATGTATCATAAGTAAGGTTAACATGTGTTCCAAGCATTTAAAAGTGAAGTTAGGCCGTTTGGAAGGAAACCCCGTAACTAGGCTTAACTTAGTGTCACAGGTCAATCAACAACAAATATCATTTTTTTCAGCTTAAGCACCACGCATGTTTCAGTGACGTCAATAAACCCATTCATGCTTTGACATTTTAAGACCTGTGGACCTTATCGTTCTTCTGATTCAGTGTATGTCTTCAAACTTCCAAGCAATGGTCATTAATGATGCTGTCGTCACGAGCAATCTGATTGGTTGAAAACTCCGTAATTGCAAACCTGTTTGGGAAAAACATCTTCGCGGCCGGGGGGGGGGGCAGTGTCACCACCACTGGGTGGGCATTGGTATAACCGCCCCCCCCCCCTCTACCCTTCCAATTCAAAACCTATTTTGGGTTCCATGACCTATGTCTCTGTTAGGAGTGCTCTTCAGGCAGCGTTTCACTTTGCATGTCACGTGACGTAGACCTACGTCTATTCTTTAAAGTACTAACTGAGCTAAGTCTGAATCAGAATCGTCTTTAAACTTCACAATCAATTCAGAAATAAATGTTCTATGAATAAATTAAGAGGGTATAGACTATCACTCAACAGTCTGTTTGATATTCCTATACAAAAACCTGGTATCAATTTCAGAAATTCTTAAATGGACAGCATTGATTCTACCATTCGTTATACTCTTTAGTTAAAAAGCTAACGCTGTCTGCTTATATTCTTTAGCATGTAATAATTCTATTTGCTGTTACTTTATGTTTGTGGTACCTTCAATTTTAGCATACACTACCGTTTTATACATGCAAGAAGAGAGTTACCATATAGGCCTCGACGTATTTTTCACCTACTGCCCCAATTATCAACATCCGTTAATACATATGTGTTTATGAATCGGTCATATACAAAGTACACCGAACCCAGACAATTATCATTATTAAATTTTACTGTCTATGAAAAAATAAAGCCTCGCAAAATTATTAATGCTAAATGTCTCTTAACAGTTTCACTACGGGTTGCAACTTGTCATCATCGAAAATATGATTTTATTACATTTTTTTTTATCTTTAAATCGAGGCTCTTAAGCCATATAATTGGCGAGAATCCTGTCTTATTTTGCCACTCTCCTTCTGTAAACAACACTCGCTAATGCGCAAACAAAACGGTTAATTTCCTCGGTGTTATCTATCGTATCAAAAAATGAAGACAACTCATTCAATTTTATGATCAAGAGAAGAAGAAGGGAAAAAAAGTCAATTATAAACTCCAATTGTTAGATCGTCTTAAAGAACCGCCAAGTGCAATTTATTTCCAACCACTGCGTGAAATTAGACGTTAATATCTTTACGGTTCATTTGTAATTGTACGCCTAGAAAAGAAATAAGTTAAAAATGGCGGTAAAAGACTCTCTAAACACAAGGCCCGTCGCTTGATTACGCCTCCAAACACACAACACTATTACCTCGACTCATCCCTCTGTCCTTGATGTTTTTTTTCTTAAAACCTCTGGCGAAAAGTCCATTGCGACTCGGAGACAAAAAAAAAAGAAGAAAATTCCATTTACCAAATTAGATTTAGTTCAAAAACTCAGCAGGGAAAGAATAATTGAGTGCGGGACACAGAACTAAGAAATGGATGGTTGGCTGGGGTGGGAATTAGCATCTAGAAGTTGCACCGCATAGAACAGTTTGAATATTTTAAGCGCCTCTTCACGCTTGGCTTGCTCCACTCCGGCGAAGAAGTAGAGAGAAAGCTCCTTCCAAGCCGTCACAAAACAGTCTAAAATTGCCTCCAATGGATGATCACCGAAAATTGAATTATTAATGACGAAATGTTTGGATATAAAAGTACGCCGTGAAATTAGTTATAAATTAGTTTGGACTTGGCGAGTGTTAACGGAATGATTGTGTTATCTTAGAGAGACAACAAAAAAAGAAGACAAAACAGACAATGAAATTAGTAGATTCATCAACATCACATCTCTCTATGTCAATTCTTTTGTCAGTGACGTAATAATAAACTTATGGACATTTTGCACGGTTTAAAGAAACCTGACAACCTGATTAAACTTAACGAATGAGAAACACAATACGATGTGACTAGCTCGTAAATTGTTATCATGCCTGCAAGTTTTATTATTCTTGTTAAAAAAAATATATATTAAACATTAGTCTCGAATGGTATAGATAAGTTATAAAGCTCGTAGTCAATTTTCTTTTTGGGTATGGACACGTGAACATAAAATATTTATGCCAAACCGCTGGATCTGAGAAGCTAGATATGAGATATGTCAACCTGTATAAAAATACGGTTTGGCGATAAGAATCTTACACGTGACGTGTAGCTTTGCACTGCCGGTATTTAACACCAACGGTAACCACTTATTTTAGATACATAAAAGACTTCATGGTATATAGGGGGGAGGGGGGTGGGGGGATCGCTAACAGACTTGCGTAACTTCGAAAACAGCTACTATTAACGTAGACATGAGCAGAGCATACCCAGAGCGAGGTGTGGTGGCGGGGGGTAGGGTGGGGTTCGTGGGATGGCCGAAAAGGTCCTGTTTTCATTAATCGATTAATGGTCCAATTAATTAACCAGACACTATCGGTTTACAATGAAACATAAAGGAATAACCTGTTAACATGTAAACAGTCAACATTTAGCCGGTTAACCCCAATTTTTAACGAGAGAGAATGGTTTTTATTTTACTACTTTGATTCTATTCCTCCCTCTTTCCACCCACATCCACATTTTCGCTTGCAAACACATCCATAGGAAATGTTTCTATTTGTGAAGGACATATACGAAGTGAGTGTGTTGTTTATATTTGTTTATATCTGTTGTTGATATTTTGTTTATATTTTTGAAGGACATATATACGCAGTGACTGTGTTGCTATTGTTCATGGAAATCCACTTTCCATCTGATCTACCCATAACTTTACGCCTAACTGCGAGAATAAGATCACGTGACTCAAAAACCTGTTTTGAATACTTTAATCACGCCAAGGTGACGAAGGGGCAGGGTCTTCCAGTATATCTATGAATATTAACATATGCCTATTCCAAACTCGGTGATATGAACAACTGTACATGAATTCTTTGAAGAGAGAGAGCGAAAGAGATCGAGTTAGTGAGGCTCATATGATATCACGGGCAGGCGGTGGATCAGAAAGTTTGAAATTATACCCTTCCATACCCTGTAAATTAAAACATAACTGTCAGATGTCAACAACGACTTTAAAGACAAAACAAGTCATCGACTGAACTTAATTAAGGACGGAATAAGCAAACCCCATCCATTAACTTCACCTTATATTATAGAGAACGCCGCAATGAACATAACTTCCCCAACACTACTGTAGCATACGCAAATGAGGGTTGGGGGGGGATGTTTACATCATCATAATCGTTAGTCGGTGTTTAAACCGTTCTGACAGGAATAATTATACTACTCCTTAGGGCCCCAGGTTCTTTCCCCTTCCTTCATCAGTCAGGGAATTAATAATTTAACCCCACCCCTCCCCCTCCCCCTCATCCCACACACATATCTTTGATATCATGTACACGTCACTGTTCGCCAAACGGCTAAGGAAAATTAAAAACATCTTTTCGGGAGATGTTGTACTGCAATATCTTATACCAGTTGATTGTCGTATTGTTTAATAGTGTATCCTTTTTGTGATTTTATTGATTGGCTAGAATGTGAAACGTTTTTAGTTTTCTTTGCAGTTTCCTATTTTTATTGCCATGGGGACAGCAATCACTGTTTTTTTTTCAGTCAAAACAATGCCATAATGTCAGTATTATATATAAAAAGTTTATTCTTAAAATCCTTCTTAAAATATCTTCTGTTGACATTTTCAAATCTTACCGCCATCGACGAAAACAAAGAGAGTAAAAAATGGATAAAGGAACGCATTAAATATCAAAGAAATAGTGGTCTGTATTGATGTCACTTTAAATTTAGACTTACTTAAGTCTTCAGTTGACTGTATATGCATGGAGTTACATAAAAGCCATGTAATCTCCAAAATGAACTAATACTCTTTCTTATAACTGTTAGTTTCATTGTCAACGTCATTTTTTGTATATGCTTGTCATGACTGTGTTTGCTTCCCTTTTGAAACAAAACGAGTGCTGTAAGTGACATTAGGGCCTATGTGTCAGTTACGATGGGGTAGGGTGGGATTGTAAGTTAACGGTAACTCCAAAACAAAGCCAGGAACCCATTTTAACCGTTTGTAAAACCATAATTAAATTAGTGGAATTAACCAAAAGTGTAAGACAGGCAAAGTAATTATGTGCCTATCAATGTGATTTATTTAACATTACGGTATATGCTTATTTGGGGGAGCAAATTCAAAATTTGCTGCGATTTCGCGATTTTTTAATACGTGAATTTCTATCATTCTTTCATAAAATGAACCATTGACCTTTTTAACTTAAAATATCCCCAGTTGTCATCGACGTTACCTCTGCCAAGTTTTTTAATTAAATTTTCATTTTTTTTTGTCGTAATTTTAGAAGAGAAAATATTTCATTATGTCCCTTCTTGAGAGCATACGTATGATTTTAATTAATTTATCAGTTTATTAATCTTCTTTTGAAGTTGGTGGGTTAGCCATGCGTAGACTTTCTTCTCCTTTGAAATTATTTTAATTAAATATTAGTATATAGTCCATATATAGATATATACAGTCCACAAAAAAAAAACATGGAGTCAACAATAGCAATAAGTCTTATTTTTACGATTTCAAAATAATTTAATTTAAAAAAAAATGCAAAAAAAAATCATTACTGTTGATCTTTATATTAAAGATTTAAAAATTAAGAACATTCGTTCGTTATAATACAAAAACACAGTCTTTGACCCGACCTGTATAGTAAACCATTGTCTGTAGGCCATTGTCTTTCGTTCCTATTGTTCTTTTGTGCGGTGCGCGTGTGTGAAGGTATATGATCAATAATTTTCTTCCTCCACAAAACTGACGAAGACGACCATATGACCAGCGGTGACGTGAGTTTATATGTAGGTTCATATGTATATAAATTATTTGCATATCGATGTAAGCATAAATATTGCATTGGAGCTAATGTAAAATATCTCCTTCACATTGGAATTGAATATTCAATCTAAAATTAATCAAATCAATGTCAAAAGTAGATCATTTCGCATATTTGTCACCAACTTATAGACAACTTCAAACTGGTGATTTTTGGAAGCAAAACCACGCACAGCTATATATAGGGACCGGTTTATAGGATATAATAGGCTATGTACTCAAGATCGTTCGGTAAATATTTGTAGCTCATGTGTCCTTTTACTATCCTCGGATGAAATAAACAAATCAATAAATATTTAGAGTTAATTAAATACAGGCATTTTCATCTACTTTTACATACTTTTTGATATCTGTAAATATCATGCGGAAATACATAAAGAATACCAATTGGTTTTTGTTTTTTACCCCAATTTATGAAAGCATTGAAACAAGAGGGTTCGTGTGTATTATAAGGGTTATATCTATAGGTAACTTAACCCAGTTGTATTGAAAACCACTTATGATAGGCTATAATAATCTTTCTGACCGCATGATCTAAATATCGAACGGTTTCATTGAAGACATGAAGGTAACATTTCAGAACGTGGGTGGTAGATTTTAAAAAACATCTATTTTAATAGAGAAAACGTTGTGCTCCATTCTGGTGTGACAGGTAGTGGCTGATTGGTGATATAGTCTAAGCGCCAGGATATATTATAGGCAGTGATGAAGAGCTATATACACACTGTGCGCTAGGAGGGTAAATGATTGCGCCAATCGTATTTAATGAAATTATACAGCTCAGCGAGAACGGTTAAGGGGAAAAATTTTTAAAGGATAAGCGTTTCGAAGGAGTAACTCATTCATCTTCCAAGATTTTGAGATTAGTTTGAGCAAAGTGAATATTCTAAACATTTTTTCCCTTTTTTCTCTCCATCTCTCCCTCTCTCTCCTTTTCCGATACAAAAATACACTACAAGCGCGTAGATTGATATGCAGTGACATTCGTAGCCATTAAACTGATGTGATTAGTCAAATTTACGGCGTATGTTTATGACATTAGTCAAGCTTGCTCAGGGTAACATAGGAACGCTGCACCTCCCTCTCCCTATACGTTTGCTTTACCATTTTACCTTGGTAATTAGATTTACTTATTAAATTTGCCGAAGAAGATTATCGCCTGCAAAACGATTATTGTAACCCAATAAAGGGGACTTGAACGTCTGGAGAGGGGGCTTGATGTGATTATGGCCCGGTCACCTGGACAGGTGTGCAAGAATAGTGAAAAGCACAGAGGGAGTATGCCAGAAGGTTAGGCTCGTCCACCTAACAACGGACATAAAAATAATAAAATAAGTAAAAGGACAGATAGAAAGAGAAAAATAAGTCTGATAAGGGGAATAACGATTTCCAAAGTTATTCTTTGAATCGTGGTTATTTACTCAAATTTAAATCAGTTTGTTTTTTATACAATTTTGTTTACTTTAAATGAAGCGATTTATCAGATAAATTTAAAACTGAGTGGCGTTTATTCTGAACTGCCTATGATCTATATACACAACCACAGTTTGGTATAGGCTGCATGTGCATGAGAAATACACAAGCAGTGCAATTACGAATGCAATTATACGGTCGCAGTTATGCTATAGCATATTGTGTTGTGTTTCCTGTTGTGTTCTTCGGACGAGCCTCTTCAAATATGTTAATTTTGCTCAGGTAACTGTCCTATTGGATCGAAGTATACTTCGGTTAATCAAAACCTTCCAACGTTCATTTAAACTGTGAAGTATTTCTCACCTGTCACAAATCCCTTCTTCTGGTTTTCCTTTCGTAACCTATTCTTTGAGATCACTAAACACCTTCGAGAGGTAACATGCAATGAAACCTCTTAATGTTTTCTTGGTCTCTCCGACCCTCCTCTAACCTCATTTTGAGAATAATATCAAAACGGACAAAAGAAAATCTAAATAAAGCATTAAATGAAACCAAAACCCCAAACTTAAGTTTGTCTACTTACGTTAAGATTTGTTTGAATTATTGTATTGTAATAATTTTCCCATATACGTTTTATATATTATATATATATATATATATATATATATATACATATGTATTAGTGTGTGCGTGTATTCGTGTGTGTTTGGTATTATGTTTTGAGCACGAAGATTTTTTCACCTTATACGTACGGTCGAATAAAATTTAATTATCTTTAAATAATTCATGAAATTAAACTATGATTACGAAAAAGATGAGGAGGACCTTCCCATTGCCGATGGCGCTTGAAGGCCACGGTGGGGAATTCGATTAATTACAAATAGCATTTTCCGTTCATTGATGTGACGTTTCCTATCAAAAATAGGTTGAGCGAAAAGCTATAGGGGAAACTATCTTCCAAATAAATAATAGAAAATATAATAATGTTCGGCGTTTATATATTGCTGCTTAGCTCTGTCAATAAAAGGATTAGAACCGAATCAAGTCATGCTAAAGGAAATGAGATAAGGATTGTTTAAACACTACCATTTTATGATTATTTATTTTTCATGAAATAAGGACGTGGGGACTGTTATTAGAACTACATATCGGTAAGCATTAATTAAATCTTAAACTTGATTTATTACCAGATTAAAGTCAAAGATGTGAAAAGTTTTGTTTTAATATTCGTTATATATGTTTTTCTCCACGTGCAAGCTTTGCATATAGATGAGAAAGCGTTTTTCGAGAGTCATGAATATTCATTGTATGTTATTATAGCACATCCCCAAAACGCACTGTTTTTAGCTTAAATGTTGTTACTGTGTTTGGTCACCACTTTTACCAAACCGTTTACCGTGAATTACTCAAGTTAATCTTACAATAATTGATCCAAAAAGACATCCTCCCTACATTCTTGTATATTAAATTTAGGTTAATGAGAGCAATAAATTAATGATTTACTTCGTTTCTCGGCATCAAGTTCGTTGCGAAGACAATTTGTCTTATAGTAAGTACCAGTGAAAGGTTGTGTAACGCAAATTGAAATCTATCAACATTTACGACTTTTTTTAATTTTATGAAACGAGTCTTTAACTAGTGAATGTCATGAACTAATTTGGTTATCGGGCTTAAGTTTCTAATAGCATTGAAAATTGATATATCACAAGCAAATGAAACGCTGTTTGAAAATTGTAAAGAGGGCTATATCTTCTTGGCCTTGGGAAATAGTCAGAACTATTCTATGCTAAACTTCACTTTGTTAGTCATTGACGTCCATTAGCTTGATAACCAATTAGTTGTTCTCCAAATAATTAAGAAACAAATAGGAGGTTAGCTTGAAAATTTGTCGATTTCCTCTTTGCTTACCATGGTTAATACCAAGAAGTAGTTCAGCGACGAAAGTTTTAAAATCGTCAAGGATCATTAATTGAGCACTAATTAATTTTTCATCTGGTTTAAACAATACAGGAGCACTTTGTCATAACTTAACCAAATTAAAATCTAATCAACCACTAATCCGTAATTACCAAAAAAATGACGGCCAAACATTATCCAGTGCTTCCCAAAATAAAAAAAAATAAATTTCAAGACCTAAAATATCTGTGTTGAAATTAAATTTTAACTTCGTTCTCTCTTAGTTAAATTGACCTTAATTACCATGTTTCTGGAATATCTCTTAGAAAAATGCATTTTCAAGGATAAAATTTTAATTTCTATAAAGTAAAATATTCTTGTGGACAATAGACTTATGTTATATACTCATTAATATGTTTTCAAGCAACGAAAATATGTATTCGTTCTGCGACATATCCTACATTTAACGGAATATATAAATTCAAGGTATGTCGCATATTCTTTATAAAATTCATATATTTTACATTTTATGGAAAATTGAAATTATATTATATTACTTTATACTAAATTGTACTTTCTAAAATATATTTGTGACTTATTTGCAATATTCTGAACCACTTTTTGACATTTTTTACGAACATTATTGTCACTCTTATCATGTTTGGTTATGAAACGGAAACTTAAATATCGTCTCAGAATCTCAGAATAAACAAACTAAGTATTCAATGCCTACGGAAACAAAACTATTATAAATAAACAAACTTGGGAAACCTTATAACCCTTCATTGATTAAATATTATATTAATTTATTTTTATCTTATTTAGATGTTTTCCTGCACTTTATGAGACGTTTTCTGCTTCTTTATTTTACCCCAAAATGTTCAAATATTCTTCACAAATCTTTGTGACTTACAAAAACACTTTGTCGACATTTTCGTCTGCCGAGGTATAATTAATTAATTAAACCAATATTAATCTATGAGTTTGTGATTGTTAAAATAAAAACAAATCATAAATTTATCAATCCAGATATTTTAACTTCAATCTCGTTTTGTTTTTCATTTTCTTCGTCGTTATTGAAATGTTTCCTTTTTTAGACATTCCATGGTGTACCCAATTTTTGCCCAAAAGTGTAGAATATCAAAAGTGACTTAATCAAGATTTTATTTTTTTTCCCCCAATTAATGAGATAATCATAGCCGTCAGAGCTTAACAAATCACAGATGTCCTCTTACGAACCTTATAAAAGAAGCAAAAACACACCAATACTGCTCAGGTTACATCGCTAATTTGATTTCATCTCTAGAAGGTGTCATAAGTCTTACCGGTATATAACGCACGACCATGTAAGAATTTGGTATTTTAGGTTTTTGCAGAAACAAGGAGAAAGAAGCAAAAAACCCGTTCGATAATACATTTGATCTCCTACTAATGTATTTCATATACAATATTAATTGGCAAACAAGTCCAACGGGTTTTATCCCGATTTTAATTAGGGCCATGTATACACAGGAATTCAGGCACGAAGCGTTTTGCCATATAGAATTGCAAATTGATGGTCATCGTGGGACGCATCAATCATAGAATGCGTGAGAAAACAGGCTTTGTAGCTTGCTCCTAAGGATTAAATCTCAGGAAACTGTGTAAAAGATAGCCAAGGGTGACATTTTAAGGACGAAAAAAAAGAGGTAAAAAACAAAAAAGAAAGAAAAAGAGTCTGATAACGAAGGCGGTTCTTATCATAAATTCGTCGATCCGTTTCTGTCCTGTTTGCTTTTGTGTATTAGTTACACACACAGTGGTCTATATACAAACTGTATTGATATCTATGCATCAGTACTAAGTTGGACTTTGATTGCCTTTGAGTAAAGAAAGGTATAGGATGATAAGCACGATATCAACAAAGGAAAGGGTGAGAGGAGCAGTCAGGAGGAGGAGGTGATGGGGGGGGGGGGGGGTTAGGGGTGGTGAAACGTAAGATTCGGAAAATGCAAGGAAACATTAACTACAACGTGATTTATTGACTTTATATGAATGATTAATTTTTTTAGAAGATATTAAGCTTAAAGTAATTTCGTTCAACTTTTCAAGGTGGATACTAGTTCTAATGCCATTTGGGCGAATATAGCTGATCTCCAAATATTAGGTTTACAAATAGCCTATAGCAACTATTTGAGTCTGCGTGACGTGGGTGTTGTGTAATAGGATATGCCAAATTTACGACAGTTACCTGGAATACCTGCTACTTTTATATATATAATTTTTGTTAAAATCTTGTAACGCATTCAATAATATACACGTTTATAGCAAAAACAACATTGAAATATATGGCCCACTATTTACTTAAGCATTGTAAGCCTAAAGGCTTTACCTTTTAATTCTCAACAGATTTGAAAATGTAAAAAATTATAGTGTTTATAATTTTCTCCACTTGTAAAGGTTTCGTTAAGATATCCCATTCGTTTGAACTGTTTTTAATGAATATTTTAAACGTAAAAACCGCCATGGTGAATCGAACGCATTCATTTCAAACAACATACAGTTTTGCGCTTATTTGTCAAAGATAATTATATAGTTACGTAATAGAGCAAATAATAGGTTTGTTTTATACTTACATCTATTGGTATTTGTGCAATTTCCTCCGACTGACCCCTCTCCGATACATGAGGATCGCGGGTGCCCCGTGGTACAGTGGTAGCAATACATGCTGTCCCCCGATCAATGTATCCTTCCTCTAATGAATGTCCCAGAATAATATTTTCTGATGATTTAATAAAATGTTAACAACTGCAGATGAAAATTGTTTCGATATTAGACCATTTCCCAAAGGTCTGTTTAATAAAAGGAAAGATATCCAGCTCAATAGTTTATGGATATTTCGAGAACTTATATCGTCGGTAAAAAGTTGATATTAACCGCTTCTCCGCCAAACCGCTCAATAAATTACCAGTTGTTCTAAATTTTCCAAAAGGTACGCTGAAAATTCTGAGACCTGATAACCAGTAAATCAGTATTTTAATGGATAACCAATCGTTTTTGTTACAGTAAACTTTCCTATAAAATAACTGGCTAAGTTATGATCATATGCGGATGAATGCGACGTGTCTAAGATAGTCCTTCTCGTTGCATGAGTCAACTACGTGCGACGAACATAACAGTGTGTAGTTTTTTTTCTTTCGCGCCAAATGCTTTATACCTCAGCTTGCAGCACGCGCGTCAAGCTGTGGAGTATATCTGTTGCATACTTGTGAACGCTATTTCGCTCGAGACCACCTGTAATTGCATCTAACTACAATTACGCGTTTCAATTGAATTTTGTTGCTAAGCGATAACACGAAGCGAGTTTCTTATCTGCGCGAGTCCAAATGATTTGTAGAGCAGAAATGATTATGAGAGTCAACGATACTTATAGAAGGGGGGAAAAGTAATTATTTCTCATGAATATTCAACGGATAATTGTTCATGACTGTTTGCCGTTTAGAACTGTTAAGATGCAGGCAGGTGGGGTTACAATTTAATTTGATTAAAATGGGGTACCTTAAAGAAAGAAAAAGATGTTTTTTTTTAGAATTGTAGTGACTTTGGAGGTGTAAATAGTGCGTTTGTTTTTGTTAGAATAGGATGGTATAGGAAACGCATTGCAAAAAAGCAAAATACAAATATGTTCTGCAGTAAACTATTAAAAAGTTTATGGAAGGAATATACTTCTGCAAGTTATATAACTATTTTGTTTCAAAATAAGTCCATAATTAGGGGACCTAGTATTACCAAAGTTAGACATTTAAATATTTATTAGGGAACACGCGCCTCCCTTCTTTGTTTCCACAGACATTCTATAAAGAAGTGTATACACAACAAATAACAATAATACATGTACTAATCAATTCCAATTTAAAAATAAATTATAAAATATAAATATATATATCTATATCTATATATATATATCTATATATATATCTATATCTATATATATATATCTATATATATATATATATATATATATATATATTTATATATATATATATATTCTCCAAAGGTGATTCATATAATAACTTAATGTGTATAATGTATGCAATTTGGTTAATATTTCATTCATTTGTTCGTAATAGTTGGAATGTTGAATTTTTTATGTTGTTAAATGGGTTATTAGTACAGTTTTGCTAAAACGTTTACATTCATTATACCAATAGCTGTCGATTATTCTTTTCTTTTTATGTAGTGGAAGTGGCTTATGACCTTCTAAGTAGGTTAATGGGACATTGAAACATTCGATATTGTGAAAATATAATCAGTGTGAAACCATGAAAGGCGAAAAGATTTGCCTGGTCTCTTTAAAAGGGATAGTTTGGTATACATTATAATACAGTAATAACTAATAAATAATATATAAATATATATAATATATATATATATATATATATATATACATCCATATATAATGAAGTTCAGTAACTAATGCTTTTCCGTATAGTGTATAGTTTCAATTGGATGGAACTTCAGTGCACTTTTATAACCTAGATGCCGTGAAGTGAACTTTATCCTGTATACGGGGTAAACATTATGTTGACTCATAATTCTTCTAGGAAGTTAACATTTTCATTGGGTGAGGATTGGGTGGGGTTTTTATTACGAGATAAACACACAAACAACGTTAAGCCGAATGTTTATGTATTTTACCTGCCATGATAATTGAATGTAAAAAAGAGTATACACAAAGTCACGAAAAGAATGATGATGATGAAAATATGAAAAGTCACCTTTTTCAAAGAAAGTAAAAAAAAAAAAAATTAAAAAAATGCATCGTGACTTATAACCTAGAAATAATAGAACGGTCCATTTTGGACTCGATTGAAATTGCAATGTCATAACAAATAATTCATGCTTTATTTCGTATTTTATCTTTTTACCCCTGACCAACTTTAACTACTTTCTATTTTTGTTCTTCTTTTTTTTTGGTGGAAAAGCTTTGCTACACCATGCAGACGGTTAATTTTTGAAAATAAAACAGCAAAGAAAGTTGCGATAATGAATGATAAAATGTAAAATGATTTTTGTTGACAAGCAAGAAACGATGCGGAACTCACAGCCATTATCGATTTTAGTCTATAAAGCAAAATGGCTTGAAAATAATTGTTCTATAGTAATGACATTTTCACGGTGAGTACGGACTAACGATAAATTCCCTACAGGCAAAATTTGCTTAATGTGTTTAATCAATCACCGTTATATTCTTCGAAGGAAACTTCAACGATCTGAAGGGGAGGGGGGGGGGGGGTGATAAAACGACGCTTGTTGTGTTTCCTATATTGCAGTCAGTTATTGTAATCGTTATTAGCCGTCCAATTATCACAGATGAGAAAACGTTTCTACAATATGGCAAAGATGAAAATAAGCAAGAGAGAGCTGATGATGATAATGATGATGATGGCAACATCATTTTAAATTTAAGATAATAAATGGATAATTACCTGAACAATGAAGTGAAGAAGCAATAATCAGTTTTTGCTTTCACGGTATATATAATTAGAAATTATAATTTAAGGCTTTTATTTTGACAACAGCTACCGGTCTCTATACATTTACGATGCTATTATGATGATAACGTCAATCCGAAATCTCTGGGGAAATCGCGTCATTTTTGATATTTTTGAAAACTTGTAATCGTGTAGATTTGCTATACGATGATGAGACAAATAAATTGACAAACATTGACATCGATGTGAATACCATAGAGTAAACGTATGTATAGATGTTGTTTTCTTGTAATTGTTATTTATTAACTCATTAATTAATTAATTAATTCGTTCGTTCGTTCATTCAATTATTCAATTATTCATTTATTTGTTTATTTTAGTTTTTGTTCTCTGTTTGTTTGTTTGTTTGATCTCTTGTTTTCGGTTTTCGGTTTGCTTTAGTATTTTGCTTTGTTCACCTTCCTTTTAACTTCTTTCTATTGTTGTGCGTGGCTTTGTTATAATCAAAATTAAGTAAACAATAGATTCAAAATATAACAAACTTTAAGTTCATTCAAAGTAAATAATAACACGCCACCATACAGGTGATATAAAATATAGCAATTTACATCTGGAATTTTGCAAAATATTAAAATTAGAACAGAAAATCATGTTTCATGTAAGTATAATGCTTTACAAAAAGAAAACGAGAAACCGGAACATTTGTTTCTAATTTCGTTCGTTTCGACGCAACGAGACTAATTCGAATAAGTATTGGTACTTAGGGCACATTTATATATTTTGTTGTAATTATTAATAGGAAACACTGATTTTGAGTAGACAAGAGAAGTTATATACTTATATAATTGGTAAAAGCACTCCATAAATTAGACTAGATTTTTTTTTTTTAACTAAAAAAAAAACAAACTGTTGTTCCGTCATGCAGACGCGAACGATTCATAAAGATAGTTAAAATTGTCTCTATAGTGCAATGTCATCGATTGCAAATATCACCTACACAGATTATGATTTTACCGTCTGAGATACAAAACGAATCCGCCTTTTTAGAAAACGTTCTCACTTTTGGGGGCCCCTAACAACTCGTATTACGCCATACGTCCTAACCTCATCAGAGAAAATACATCACATCAATTTTAAAAAGGGTTATAAGATTAGATCGGGTTTTTTACTATTCATGTGAGAGTTCTTACTAGTCACAATCAAATTAAGAAGAGGATTTTAAGGATTGTATCGGTTAGTGTCTGATTTAATTCCAGCCAATGACCATCTTTATAATCACCTTGTAAACTGATCTAACACAGCGTTTTATTTCTTTTCATTATTCTCACTCTCTCTGACTTTGACAAATCACTAAGATATCGCGTCTGTAAAAACCTTCTAACAGCCGCGTTTTTGTCTGTTTTTTATTATATATATTTGGAGCGATCTTTTTTATTTCGAACGCAACTCCCTGGACGAGTACTTCTGTCTGAAAATCCAATTTTTTTTTTGGCTAACAGAAAAAAATCCTTTTATAGGAAAAGGCTTTCTTTCAATTTGCAAATTTGTTCCATGAGAGCATTTGCTGTTATTTCTTAGGAGTTGCTGTTTATCAACTTTAGTGATAATCTTCAAGTTACCCACTAATCGATTTAAAACAATGAGTGGTCAGGAAATGAGATCGAACAAGGGGTTGGGTGAAACTGAGAGAGGCACGTCCGAGAGAAAATGGAGACCTAAAGGGAAACCATTTCTTAGAGAGGTGATTTCTTGCCAACATAATAGCCGTGGACATTTCTCAAAAAGATGATCGAAAAGCGATCCCTTATTTCCGTGGCATTTTCAATGTTAGCATAGTGTTACAAGGTCGACGTAGCTAGGGTTGGGAGGGGGTGAGGTTGAGAGTGGGGGGGGGGGAGTGAAATAGGACGAACGTGTCCCTCCCTCCCAAGGTTGGTGAAAAGTCTCAAAAGTGACGCTTTTCATAATTATATGTGCCCATTTTCCATTTCTTAAATTAAACATATATAACGTATATATTTTTATTAAAATTACCCTTTTGTTGAAAAGCATCCAATTTCGGAAGTTTGTGGTGTGAACTTTTGAGGTAACTTTTAGGTTGACCCCTCAAATAAACGTCACGTGTTCCAATGCCACGGGGAGCTTATGTGCCAACCCCCTCCCCTCCTCCCTTCCGCTTCCGATTGAACTCTTTTCCACCGCATATGTTTAGTTACATATTTCTATTAGAACCTCCTCAGTTTACTGGGCACTAGAAAGGGGACTTACCCATGGGTTGGGGTGGGGCAAGGACGGTTAGCAATCTCCCTCTCCTCCACCTATCATCATCCCGATGTCATCACCATATCCGCAATCGTCTCCAGTGTATAAATTCATCATTTAAAATGGAAATTTTTACGTTTGTTGGGTTAATGAATAACATGAAATTCCACGGTGCATATAGGACTGGATTATTCCAAAGCTCTTGCAACCTCATAGGTTTCAAATTTCAATCTTATTCGTTCAAATATTCAATATAACCGTTTAGAATTAATAACCATTTACTAGAATCAACTTTGTTCTGATCATTCTTCAAAATCAGTTAAAAGTGATACATTATCAAACACGAAGTAAGCGTTTACATTGGTGTATGACCTAAGTGTGCTCCCATATATACATAAATGACGCCAAAGCGAAAGGTCCCGAATAAGTTTCAGTGAACATAAATTGAAAATGGAAACAGTCCATGCAATAAGAGGTTTCATGTTTCCAAATGGGCATGCGAAAAAAATGTAATCTTTAGATGATACTTGCGATGAAATATACGTATTTATGTCTTAAGACGTATGCTATTTCTCGAATTTATGATGCATGGGGGTAAATCTTTAGGAGTCACTTTCAGTCTTGTCGAAATTAAGTGAAAGGTCAAAGGTTATCTTTATTGACCCCAAGAATTTAAAACAGTCGAATAAAGGTTCCGCATGACATCGTATAGTGTATAATACAACGAGATAATGCAATGATACCGCAGTGGTATTGAAAAAAACGTATGATGTTGGAATGATACTGTTATGATATTATAATAAAATTGTAATGATACTGCTATGATATTTTCACGATACTGCTATGATATTGCGATGATTCTACTATGATATTGTCATGATACTGCTATGATATTGCGATAGGACTGCTATGATACTTTAATGATACCGTGTTATGATATGTAATGATACTGCTGTGTTATTATAATGATGCTGTTATGTTATTGTAATGATATTATTATGTTACTTTAATGATACTGTTATGATATTGTATTGATATTGCTATGATATTGTAACGGTACTGTTATATAGTAATGATACCGTGTAATGTTATTGTAATGGTACTGTTATGGTATTGTAATGACACTGCTATGATATTGCTATGATATTGTTATTATACTGCTATGATATTGTAATGATACTGCTCTGATACTTTAATGATAACTTGTTTTTTATTAAATGATACTGCTATGATACTTAAATGATACCGTGTTATTTTTTAATGATACTGCTGTGTTATTATAATGATACTGTTATGTTATTGTAATGATATTATTGTGTTACTGTAATGATACTGCTATGATATTGTATTGATATTGCTATGATATTGTAACGGTACTTTTATATTGTAATGATACTGTTATGGTATTGTAATGACACTGATGTGATACTGTAATGATACTGTTATGATATTGTAATGATACTGCTAAGATATTTTATTGATATTATAATGATACTGCTATGATATTTTAATGATACTGTTATGATATTGTAATGATATTATTGTGTTACTGTAATGATACTGCTATGATATTGTATTGATATTGCTATGATATTGTAACGGTACTTTTATATTGTAATGATACTGTTATGGTATTGTAATGACACTGATGTGATACTGTAATGATACTGTTATGATATTGTAATGATACTGCTAAGATATTTTATTGATATTATAATGATACTGCTATGATATTTTAATGATACTGTTATGATATTGTATTGGTATTTCTATGATATTGTTACGATACTGTTATATTGTCATGATACTGCTATGATACTTCTGTGGTACTGCTATGATATTGTAATGATACTGCTATGATATTGTAATGATACTGCTATAATAGTGTATTGATATTGCTATGATATCGTAACGGTTCTGTAAAATTGTCACGGTACAGTTATATTCTAATGATATTGCTATGGTATTGTAATGATACTATTATGATATTGCAATGATACTGTTATCATATTGTATTGATATTGCAATGTTATCGGGAATAATGTATTATGTAATAAAATTGCAATAAAACTGTCGTGGTATCGTTATGATTCATTCTTTATGTTATGTTTTTTATGTTAAATGATGTAAGGTAATGACACTATTACAGACTAATAAGCTGTGATTTTCACGGAATTTTCTGGCAAATGTGATGAATAGTTAACTTCGTAGTGACGTCATTGTGTCGTTCATCATTTTACAACAACGGTGTTCCACCTTGCAGACTTTCGTTACAAAATATAAAATGCAGTGACAACAAATATTGACCATATAGTGCAGGTCGGTTCTCAAATAAATTTCTACGAGGATCCAATATCTTATCATATGACTAGATTGTTAGGTCCATAAAGTGCTCAAGTATAAGCCCTTACGGGTCAGTAAAAAAGATTATTGCAAGCTTGTGGAACATTTTGTTCGCTGGCCGGACTGATAGTTTTTCGCGGGTATGATTTAGCCTGAGGGCCGCCATATTAAATACCTCTACCCTAGTTGAACGAAAATGATCATAACAATATAACAGTACCGTTATAATTTCATAGCAATATCAATACAATATCATAGCAATATCAATACAATATCATAGCGGTATCATGAAAATATCATAGCATCATGACAATATCATAGCATCATGACAATATCATAGCAGTATCATCTCAATATCACAGTACCGGTACAAAAAAAAATGTATGATTTATGTATAACACTACCTTTACGAGTAAACTTCGTGTTTCTATACAATTTACCTTGTCATATTACTATACCAAAGGTTGCATGTATACAATATTCAACGCACTTTTACTTCTTTGATTTTTTGAAGTCAGTTTATGTAAAAGTTGATACTCTAGCACACGTAGAGTGTACATACGACATGAATATATTAAGCTTTATTATCATCATAAAACTCCTTTAAGAGTGACCTGAAGGAAGAATCCCATAGTCTGTAAAATATTTAAATTAGACTTCAAAAAATTACGTTATATCCACTTAACCTAGAAACTAAAATTTAAAACGCAAAATAACGACAAAAGCTTTTAGCGTGAAGAAAAAAACTAAATTGAGAAACAAAACCGAATAAAAAATCAAATGAAACAAAATAAAGGGAAAGAAAATAGCAAACGGCAAAACGTGTTTTTAACTTCTCTTTTTTTTTAAATATTTGAGCTATGTTCTGCTTTGTAAATTAAGAATAATAAAATCAAACAAAAATCTGTTAGTCAACTTAACATTGAATATATATTGAAAAACCACGATTTTTTTATACAATTTTTGTTATATGAGTACACATTGGAAATAGATTTTCATTCTTTAAAGCCTCATATAACATAATATCGACTGGGTTCATCCCTTTAATAGAATAAGACGAATCGTAATGGGTTTTTGCTCACTCCCCCTCTATATGTATCTATCACTCGTAATATCCTTTACCTAAGTTGATAAAATCCATACTGATTTAGTCTTTTGTCCCAATCAACAATAATCACATTGGACGAGATAACACGCTACCCCTTAAAATCAATTTGATACGGTTTTACGGTCTTCTATACGCCAAAATAAGAATTGTATTACTAGCCGGGCGCCTAAACCATAATCGCCAGACCTACAAGGCCACTAATTGTACACGAACGCGCGAAAAAAACTTTCTTCCTTTCGCTTTTTCTCTTTGCTCTCTCTCTCTCTCTATCTCTCTTTGAAGATTGTATACAATGTACAGTGTTACCTATGCCTTTAAGTTCACTTTGTGTAATATGAAACTAGCCCTTTTTACAACAAACAACACAAAAAAATACAGGGGGAAAAAAATCATGCTTTTGTGTTTCTTCGCTTCAAGTGAGACTTAATTCCAGATTTGTTGCTGAGTTTATTATAATAATACATCAAGCTTTTTTTGTATATTACTAAAGTTGACTTTAGTAGTTCTTTTTTTTTTTTCCCGCCCCTATACCTTTATTGTCGGTGTAAGGCTCCTTCGCGGCTTTGACAAATTAAATCAATGATCGCGCTTAACGATAGTAATATGAATATAATTTACACAATACGATCTTGCCATCAAAGGCGATTACGACGTAGGGTTCACGTCAACTGCAATTTAACAAGGTTCAAACTCTGCAATTCGATATTTTTTCCTTTTCTAGTTTTTATTCATTTTCTTTTTACTTCATTTTTTTTTTCTTTAGCTCGTTTCTGACTTTTAGTTAATAAAGGCAGGAACTGTAAATGATATGGAAGTTTCTTTTTAAGCGCCTGATAGATTTTTTTTATTATTATCATCTATTATCATGTTAAAGATAAAATTGAGAAAAATAATGATTAAATATGCTGCAAAGTTGGAAAGTCTTTTGAAGTTAACAAAGGAATCCTGCCTTGAATAAAAAATGAAATCTTCTCCAGCAAAAATCAAGTCTTATACGGGAGCTTCATTTAATAACCATAATCAACAACATAGTAGGTTATTGTTATTTGGAAACCCAACGAAAAGTCGAATCATAAAAGAAAACGTTCCTTTTTTACTTTTTTTTTATGTCTCAATTTTGATATTATGAAGGAGTGTTGTAATAGATTTGTACTTTTACATGAAAGAGTCGCTCGTAACAACAATCATATTTTTATTAATACCAATATGTGTGAGAGGACTTTGACCAAGAAAGACTCCATATTTCATTAGATGATGTAGAAGAAAAAAATAGAGATCTGAAAAGCATTAAATAAAGAGAGAGTGCGGGAGTGAGAAAACTAATATTCGAAATCTCCGATGAAATTGATTCTATGTGATAAAAGAATGATATGATCTGCACTGTATAAGCTCAATACGATTTCTTGACAGACGTACATTACAAGTACATCTACATATACATATGTTATGAAGGAAATACACGTGTAATCCTCGAAAAGAAAATATTATGAGACCAAAGCAGAGAAATGAGATATGACTCATAATTGACAAATAAGGAGTAATGTTTTAGAATATATTAAAAAAACAATATATATATATATATATATATATATATATATATATATATATATATATATATATATATATATATAATATTTTGATCACGACAGACGGGTTAGATCAACATGGAAGCTGAATACAATACTTGCACTTAATGAACATTTTATGTTTATTTACACTAAATGGTATATACTTTGTAATAATTGCTATAAATGAAAGGCTAAAATTTGATCAGCCAATTCTTAAATAAATATAACAAACACACGCATCGGGAATCATTCCCATTAAACTCATTATTATCATCATTATTATCATCTTTTTCTAAATTAATTGTTATGTTTAGTTGACTCTCGATTATAACATACCAGTATGATGCTCTCCGCTTCCAATCCTGTATATATATATATATATATATATTCTATGGACATCATCCCTTATTCCATTTGTTGCTTTGTTTAAATTAATGCCATCCGTTCATTAAATACATGTCGCATACATTGACACAATATTTATCTACATGTGATGAGCAATAGGAACAAACAAAACGAGGAAGAAATAAACGTTAGTTTTTGCCATCAAGACATTTCAATGTCTATATTCTTCTATTTTACAGCAATTTAAACCCATTATTATGAGGCATATAAAAGACGCCTCGTCGGAGCTTTATGTTATAAGACAATTACCTTAGCGCTTTTTTAATCTTTTAAGAGTGAAACGTGTCATTACACACGAGTGACGAGGGAAAGAAATGATATAAAGATAGTTAATGGGTTTTATTTGGAAGGAGAGAATAAGATGAAGTGTACGCAAATCAGTTGAGCGCGATAATTACATTTTACGCCCAGCGAGCTAACTTTCATGAAACGAAGCGTGTAGGCAAGCCGAATGGTAGTTATATACATATATAGTATAGTATAGTATATATATATATATATATATATATACATATATATAGTATATATATATATATACATACTATATTATATATGTATATAACTACCATTATATATGTATATATATATATATATATATATATATATATATATATGCCCGTGTAAGTGCGCAGAACGGCTCTCTATTGGTATATTTAGTTCTCAGACCTTCATTGCGAGTCAATGAATGTGATTCATGTGGCGTGTAAGATTCACTTATAACGAATCGATTGAGAACGCAAATAGAGACGTATCGGATAGAAGGATCTGAACACACAGAGCTAATGGCCAGTCACTTCTGTTTATTTGAACATCGTGGTTACCAGTCTCCTTAATTATAAAATTGGAAGTAAAAAGGGTTCTTATAGTTTTAACTGACTCTAGCAGTCACATCTAATATAATGGGGGAAGGGGGGGGGCGGATGTTGACTAGTTTTTTTGATAACTGTATGCCAGGAAAGAGCGACTCACAGGAACAAATAAAGTTAAAATATAAGAACATAAAAACATTATGCATATGAATGAAATAAATGGAGAAACACCAGCTTGTATATAGGCTATACTACAATCACATGGGACAACCGATACGGAGAGTATAATGATTAAAATTCATCAATTATTAAACGAGAACGCATCTGTTACTGCTTACATGAGAGAACTTTAAGTGAAATTTACAATGATATCTTCATTAATGTTTCACATACTGTGAGTATATGAGAAGACTGTTACAATCATGGTGTAACATTAATGACAAAGGTTTGGGTTGAAGGGATGAATCACCGTGAATAATCTTCACACACTATATCATTGTTTGTTAGAAATAAGGTCGTCATGGATGTTGCTTACTGCAAAAAGAATAAAGCTTTTTACCTTTTTTAAGAATTTACATATATCTTTAAGTTAAACGGGAGAAAGTGTTGACATTACGTATATACACATACATACATACATACATATACATATGAAACCTTATATATATACATACATACATACATACATACATACATACATACATACATACATACATACATACATACACAAATATATATATATACGTGTATATATATATATATGTATATTCATATTATTATATATATATATAGGCCTATATATATAGGCCTATATATATAGGCCTATATATATATATATATATATAAGACACAGAATAATCAGCAAAACGCAATCATTTATTCCCATGAAGAAAAATACTAAATATTCAACAGGCACGAAATAGCAGGCTGGGTGGCACAGCGAAAACATTAGACCATATAACCAAAGTTAGAAGTATTTAGGACCATTAAGTAATGTCCATTTCTTCTACCCTCAAGATTTATCGAGATATCTTACCCAAACTGACATCAGCTCATATCCTACGGGGTTTAATTTTTTACAGCAATTTGTGTCTAAAATGAAAGGTGATTGCTAATGATTTTCCATTCTACTATTTTCAAAGTTGAAGCTTTATCAACTATCTCAATCATTGCCTTTATTGTTCCTCTCTCCGTTCTTTGCCTAATGATCTCATATATGTTCATTTGATGGCTGCCGTTTGGCGCTGTTGTACTTGATGATATTATCAATTCTATTCATCGATTTAATTTAGAGCTATACATCACTCGCTTTATCATTTACGGAAAATTTGAGGCAAAAAACTAAGCAAACAAGAAAATATCCAAAAGGGATATATTCTTCTCTACTATAACATGTTTTAATCACGCAATTAAATATTTCTAAGAACACTCGTTATCACTTCCGCAAAAACCCTTGATAATTATTGTTCAGTTGAAAACTTTTGATATTAACAACTATTATTTCACGCACGCTCTCAATTCAATTTGATCTTCCCTAATTAATTTTACAAGATGTTTTTAAAACGTTTATTTCATACTTATACCCCCATCTTCACTCAAAAGCGTCATAAATGATTTGTGTTGGTTGCCTGGAGCAGTCAAACTAGTTAGCTTCTCTCTCGGATGAAATGACTTTTACGACTAAGTAGATGCACTGCTGTAATAGATATGGGCACTTAAGATATTTATTAAAAGCAAATATATTCTGTTTGATTGTCACCCACTAACGAGCATTACTTTTATCCGTTTACCTATTAAAACATTGAAATGAATTATTATGTTTTTAAAAATGAAAGTTTGTAGATGTAATTTATTTAAATGACATTATTCATGACATGTTATATGTTCATTATCATCCTTTTTAAGTCGCTTACCCGGTTGGAGTCGTTAATAACAAAATGTACCACGCACTATTAGTTCAAGCGATGAGGTCGGCTTGTATACAGAAAGTACATTTCCCTTACCAGGCTTACCGGTCAAAGTTTCATTTTGGGTTTCTTTGTTGGTAGAAAGAGACTCCTGCTTGAAAAGCTCAACAACGATTTAGAAGTTTGTCTTTGTTCTCTCGCTCCGAGTTGGAGAAGATTATTGAATAAAATGAACTATTAAATAAATAAGAAGAAAACGAACTCCGACCTATATCTCAGTAACAATGTATTATGCAGACAGGTCCTTAAACACAGAAATACAGATATATATATATGGATATATGTATGTATGGATATACATCTAAGGATATATAATATATATATATATATATCTATGGATATATGAATATATATATATATATATATATATATATATATCTATGGATATATGAATATATATATAAATATACATATATATATTTATATATATATATATATACATATATATATTTATATACAGATATATATATATATATATATATATATATTTATATATATATATATATATATATATATATATATATATATATATATATATATATATATATATATATATATGCCTACATATACATATATACATAAACAGAAACCGCTATTACCCATCCACACATACCATGGACGTTGATTTTATTAGAGTGACGCTTTTTCGTACGTCCCATCTACCTTTTTTCGTTTGAGCCCTTTTAGAGGGACATCACAGAATTTACCCCGGAGCCCACTTTGTTTTACCTGTCGGAGGCAAAAATGTTTTAAATTAATAACATGTAGCCCCACACAAGCAATTAAAAACGCACACACATTGGTTTAATCATAGTTTTCAGTATGCATGCCACACTTTGCACACCTGTGCTTAGACCAATCCCTAAGAATGGTACTCAACAATTATGACCCATGTCTGCGACAATGTACCGCCCACTTTCCCTCAGACCCTTCACTTTGAGAAACAACTCGATACCACTGAAAAATATACATATGATATATATGTCTAGTAGTTTCATACAGTTGTGAGCATTAACAACTTTTAATATTAATTCGTCATATTTAATACTTGAGCAATACACATAGTGTGAGTTTGTATAGCAATAATGTCAAAACAAACGCTGTAATACTTGTAGAGAACAGAATTTCAAAGCAAATGTCACCTCTAAGCAGCCCCTACCATATGATTAAACATAGAGATAAGTAGCCTGGTCTAATTTCCATATCAGAATCGGGGCTGAAGCAATAACATTAATCGCGGAGAATGATTATCGGTTTATTTGACACTATGGATCGCGTTGTACTAATAAATAAAGTTAACACTAACAACTTGCATACACAAATATTCTGAGAGCCATCTGGTGAGAAGTGAACCAGTTTAAGGAGTTTCAACAACTAGGTTTGTAACTGATGCTTTTAGAAACGTTACGTTAAAAAGAGAGCTCTTCTCCATGAATCATACCGGAAATAATGCGAAGAGTCGAACATTTAAGGAAACACTTGTCTACGCTGCGTCGATACTGCCTTCCGGATATCAAAGAGTGTGCCCTTACTTCACCTCACCTCATTAACCCGACTACACCCTCCCTTCCCTCCCCTCCCCCCAGATAAATGATCATCGTTTATTGTATACTCCTGGTTGCACACTTTGAATGTTTGATTATATAAGATACAGAAATATTTCCTCCCTCTAAACTAATTCTATTGTTCCATACTTTTCACATCTCTGCACCGATCCAATTTACTTCCACCTATCTCCCCCCTCCCCTTCCTGCTACCCAATTACCCAAAATGGAAAACTCAAAATTGCATCAATTCACGGCATCAATGCTATATGGACATAGTCTGAATCGAAAATCGAAATAAACAATTAATTTACCACAGCAGAGGTTTGTATCTCACGATGAATTAAAATCAAACTCTGTAGTGCTCTCAAAGTTTTGTATTTTATTTTATCTCGACGAATATGAGTTTAATCAGATGTGAAGAAGGAAATATTTAGCCAAGAAGCTTTTGAGAGACGAAAGTGGTCCCACCCCACTCAGGTAGCCCTGCTTCAGTTTTGACAAGACGAGAGGAAAAGTGACTTGGAAAGTCTCGAGAGGATAATGTAATTAAATAAAACTGTAAGAAGATTGACTGTGAATTATTACATTTTGTTCTTTGGTGACTTGGCAAAGGACATTGACTGCAGAAAGATTTGACATTTTATTTTTAACAAAGTCCTTAATAAAAGATTTCAAGAAAAAAAAAACGGTCAAGATTTAAACGTCGAGTGTAAATTAAATGTTGGAAAGGTTCTCGAGAGACCGTTTGGTCTTTTAGATTTAATATTTGATAAAACGATACGCAGTTTAGTTACCGCATATTTTGGAAAGGAGAACAGGTATTTTACAAATTCTATTGTATAACGTGGTGGGAAAAGAAGACTGTTTAATGGTTAGGATAATTAAACCAACAGGAAAACCAATTACATGTACTGATTAAGAAAAGAATTATTTTCCTAATTTGCAAATCTTTCACGTTTTGCTTTTCAATAAAGCAAGTTAAAATGACAAAGATATCAGAGTACCTCCTCCAATGATATATATGTATATTTATTATGTAATTAGCCTATATTTGTGGGAAAGAACAAAGTAATATATGATTGTCACAACAACAAAATAATAAGTATACCTAGATCCACTCTTCGCCGTCACCCTTCCATTCTCACCCTTCGCCTTATAGATATCACGTGACTATGCCAACTGGGTTCATTAGCACCATTCTTCTTACAAACATACACTAATTGTTTGATATACAACTGACCACTACACCTTTTTATCGCATGGTTGGGCATAAATTTAAATGTATATCCGAAGAGAAATGCATATGCATGAACAAAGAACACATTTCATTCGCATATTACCATCACAAACAAGACGATTTCCCGTGTATACTTGGGCGAGAAGACGTGGATTATTGGGTGACATTGGCGCCATTGGTCACGAAAATATGCATATTCATAGCCTCATTTGTTTATCTTCCATATTTTGAAAAGCAGAGTCTAATCTTCTTCAACCGATCACGTGATATTTCCAAGTTATTTGAATCAGGAACGAAAGAGTCTTTTTTTGCTGATACAACGTCCCACGCTTCCTCTCTGGGAAATGGAAATAAGAAACAAACGAAAATGGACGGGATTTCGAACATTTATTGAAACTGAGGACAAGTTATTACGATTTACATAGAAGTTACTGATAAACTAGAATATTGCACTACTGACTGATCAATTCTAGACAACTCTTTTTCGTCTAACCGTATTAATAACATGACGACATTGCCAGTGTGTCGTACGTTCCACAATTAATCACAAAAGCATTGGTGAACTTCTCCACGATACAATGAATTATCTTGAAGAAATCATCCTAAAGATTTTATTCACGTTAAAATGATTAAATACCATGGCATGTGCAGCTTCTATCTGGCAGTAACATATTTAAAAGCTTCCATCTCAAGCGAACGATATCCACCTAAACACATAAAGATACATTAATGTTGCGTTTCTAATCAGTAGCGTCATTAGCAGAGGTGGGTTGGGACGGGATGGGCAAAATCACTTTATGAAACTCCTAGTCCCTCCTCATGAACCGGGCAAACATATTTTGACATCTTAATACTATTTTACTTTGCAAAAAATATATCCGTAAATTTAGTAAAGTATTTAGGACCTCTCCCCTCCTCTGTCCCAGATTTTGCACCTCTCCCCCACCAACCTCCTCTATACGGGATGAAAAAAGGCTGGTTACGCCAATTGCTATGTTTCCTAATCAAATTCCGGTCGTCTTTTTCTCATAAGCATTTAACTACCCTTGTTTGATGCAGAAAGGGTGAGAGTTACTACTGTTGACGTACAATAAGTTCATTCAATTTCATTTAGTCCGAAAATCACCTGTTGGCACTTTCCATAATAAGTTGCCTCACATAAGGAGGTATACCGATAAATACGTTGCTTGACTTAAGGAGGTAAGACAGGTAAGCATTGCTTTAGCGTTTAAGGAAGTAACCAATAGATAAGTTGCCTCACATAAGGAGGTTTAAAGATAAGTTGCCTCAAATAAAGAGGATATACCAACAACTTGCATCAAGTAAGGAGGTATACTGATAAATAAGTTGCCTCACATAAGGAGGATTAAAGATAAGTTGCCTCACATAAGGTGGTATACCGATAGATAAGTTGCTTGTAGGTATACCGATAAGTTGCTTCGGATATGAAGGTATGCTTCGGATATGAAGGTAGGAACTGATAAGTTCCTCACATAAGGAGGTATACCGATAAAGTTGCCTCACATAAAAAGGTTTAAAGATAACTTGCCTCACATAAGGAGAATTACCGATAAGTTGCCTCACATAAGGATGTTTACCGATAGATAAGTAACCTCACATAAAGAGGGATTCCAATAACTTGCATCACGTAAGGAGGTATACTGATAAATAAGTTGCTTCACATAAGAAGGTTTACCGATAACTTGCCTCACATAAGTAGGTACACCGATAACTTGCCTCACATAAGGAGGTACACCGATAGGTAAGTTGCCTCACATAAAGAGGTATACCAGTAAGTTGCTTCACGTATGGAGGTATTCAGTGTCACGTCAAGAGGTATACCAATATAGATAACTTGTATCACATAAGGAGATGTAAAATTAAGCTTTGCTTCACATAAGGATTTAAACCGTTTATACGTTTGATTTGTCACAAATGGTATATCATATTCAACAGTTGAGGTAAGATTGTTTGTGTCTAATTGCATAATCTCTTACTTTTAGCCCTCCTAAAACCGCATGAGAAACCAGGAACGATGGAATTAGAACATAAAACTTGAAAATCTGTGAAATGAGGAATATTACGATACAGACATTTTTCATTGAATTAAACTGTCAATTAATCCCTAGGTAGGATAATCCAAGGAGTTATAACCCCAGATATCTAATGGCAAGACTATGGGGTATCATTTATGTCTGAATGTCACATGACTTGCTCAAAATATCGCAAATGTACTACAAACTGAAAATGCTTTTTAGCAACACGGGTGGCTGTTAATACTGATCACTTAGCATCGCAATATAGACCAAAACATTCAATTTTGTTTTTCTCAAATCAGATGCAAGTTTGTTTTCTCGTATACAAGAAAATCAATACAATAATTTTAAGGTGTAAAAGGTAAGCTTGAATCGATATCTTTTTCTTAGGCTCTCAGAAGTACGTATGATACTGCAAAGGTTATACATACAAAGTCAAATATCAACAAGATTCAAGACAGGCTTTCATTGTTAACGATAAACCACAGACAAACCAACCAACTAATCACATGACTGTTGCGAAATCTTTTTTTTTTTCAATATGCGATATTACAAAGAATTTAGAGTCCGTATTCCTACCCGTCTCTGAAAATGGTTTCTCCTATTTATTAATGTTGGTTGTCATCTGACCGGAGTTTCCAGATTTATAGTCAACCCCTAAACATGTTCGAGTCACTCCAAGATTAATGTATGTCATCCAGTTACAGAGTTGTTGACAATTAACAATTCATAATCATGGACGTTAAATATGAATCTAAGAGACTGACTTCGGTCAGCTTGCGGCTTTGATAAGCCAATGAGGCTTTTTCGCGAGTTCCTGCTTGCAGGAGGATCTAAAATACATACATACATACACGCACCCATACATACATTCATAGATGGCAGATGATGTTTCTAAGTATGTTGACAAAGTCATCATGGTATATATCTATTTACATCAGTGTATTATAGTCAACAATCCATGTCAACATGGTGAGATAGTCCACCTAAATTAATCAACTATAAATGTCAACTCGATACGACGATCAATCTATACTATAGTCACATTGTATGTCAACATGGTGAGATCTTCCATCTAATTTGCCGGCAATGCATGTCAACATGGTGAGATCTTCCATCTAATTTGCCGGCAATGCATGTCAACATGGTGAGATAATCTATCTAAATAAGTCACCAATTAACATCATCGTAATTGGATGATCTAAATTAGTCAACAATATATGCCAGATATGGTGAGATAATCTTAGTAAACTGGCTAACAATGTATGTCAACATGGTGAGCTTAACTACATCAGCCACCAATTTACATCAACTTGGCAGGATGATCTAAATTAGTCAACAATATTTATATCACCTTAGTCAACTAAGTACGTTAACATCGTAAATTATTTAAACGAGTCAAGTCAACACGGTAAATTTCGACAATAGCACATTATCAACTAAGATGTTAACAAGCTGTTTTAACTCACAGAGCAATCCCTAAATCTTGGGTGTCAAGTTGAGAGATTTGTGTCAAGCTATTTATTCTCAAACAAAATGATATTAAAACCCATGTTGAGTGTTAATCGACCTTGGAAACAAATATCCAAAATGCCATCATATAAGATACGGTAGCATGAAACTTTTAAACTTCTTTATCGTTCTTCTTTGATACTCCATGTGAATAAACTACGCACTTAGCAAATTCAAAACCAGAAGAGAGGGGGAAAAAATAACATTCCAATGCGCGTTTAGCCCTTCCGATAAGCAGGTTAAAAAAGACTTTTTAGAACAGGAGCATAAACCCAATTAAATACCAATTCAAGCCCAATAATCCAATCATATTAACATCCAATTGGCAATAAATTTACAGGAAATGTCAAACCAGATCGGAAGCAAAGGAATAGTTAACAAATTCGGATAAATGTCTACATTGTAACTTAATTGCAATTTTCACTAGCTATAGGGTCAATAACCATCAACAGCTCAGAACTTAAAGGACACACAACTTAACCAGTACAAGTAACACGTACAAAGGAATCACATTTCGTCCTTTATGCATGTAGCCTTTTTTTCCTTTCTTTCTTTTTGTGTTTTTTCCTCTTTTTTTTACTTTTTACTAAACATACTGAGTATTACAGGACAGAAGATTGCAAACAATGACTCAATTAAGGCTTCATTGTAGATATTTTCTGTGCTTTTTATCTCAAGAAAATGTACTTTAATTAGCGAGTTACTCATACCAAAAAGCTAATGAATTTTGTTTCAAAAGAAAAAAAAATTATAATATTTCCTCGTTGAAATAAACAAACTTTGTCAAATATATCAACTACCTTTAAAGAGGAATTTTACTATTTAATAGTATCAAAAATGTTCATAAATCAACTAAAATGGCTGATGTATCCTCCTTGAGATGACTAGGAAAAGGAGCATAAAAATAGAGGGAGGACCTTACTTGAAACTTTAATTAAAAAAAATAAGGTTTTAACACAGTGTGCAGGCTGAGATATAGTAATATAGTCAGCTGAAGGTACCTATCAACACACTGCCTTTAACAGAGCGGCAGAAGAACGGAAGGTACTCTTTCTCATTTAACAGGATAGAAATTTGTATCAATGATGTCGACATATGAACAGGAAAAATAATGAATACTTTCGTTGAAGCCCTGAAAGGCTACATTGGCAAAATTAGTTTAAGTAATAGAGAGATAATTGACACTGAGAAACTATTATGAACACGGTAATCTACATTAGATTGAAACTGATCAATCTATAGGAGTGGTTTTACCAATCAACCAGCCAATCATGAATTAATATGAATTGTAAAAGTTAACAACCCTAGATTGATTGCACATAGACATATAATTCATCGTACAGGAAATATAAGATTGAATAGTTTAATCTTTATTAGATTGAAAACTGATCAATCCATAGGAGTAGTTTTACCAATCAACCAGCCAATCATGAAAACATTTGAATTGTAAAAAGTTAAAAACCCTTCATTGTTTGCACATAGACATATAATTCATTGTACAGAAATATTAGATTGAATAGTTTAATCTTTATTAGATTGGAACTGATCAATCTATAGGAGTATTTTTATCAATCATCCAGCCAATAACATCAATACTTTTGAAATGTAAATATTAACAACCCTCAAATGTATTAAATAGACATATAATAAAGTTACAGGAAACATTTGATTGAAAATGTTTAATTTCTATTAGATTGATAGGTTTATCTATATCGATATGGCAAGTGCTAACAATGAATATTTATGAGTACTGATAAGCACTCTAAGTTTCAGTCATTAAGTTTCCTCAGAATATTACAATTGAATATTTTAATTCTTATTAGGTCCGACTAACACACACTATTTTTAACAACAACCAGGAACCAAATACCGATCCAAAAAATAATTTACGAGGTCTATAGTTAAAAACACATCAATAGAGCAAATAGACGTATAATCAGTTTTCAATCTATGAGTAAATTATATGAAAACAACCAATTTTAATTCTTCAGGTAGGGTGCAGGCTTACCAAATTTAATTGAATAATAATAATCATAATAATTATCACTACAATGATAAATTCAATCCTTATTACAATGAAAATAATCAAAGCTTTGAGCAGTTTTCACTTTTAAATTAGATCCCACCCCCTCCGGTGAAAATGGAATCAACTTCAGTAGTTCACGAGAATGACAAACACCAATCCTAATAATAGCTCTTGAATATTAACGACCTAAAAAAGAGTCTCACACCACGAAGAATTCTAAGTAACCTAATTATTCTTAAAGAATAAAGAGAAAAAGTACAAGGTTGCACACTTATCATCGCAGCAATCTCTCTCAAATAAAGAAAAAATTGGTAATGTCTTAATAATTGAGTAACGCGATGAGCGACTGGGAAGATAATGCTGATTTAAGATTCTCATTGTGAAGTCTACGTCGGTAGTAATAACACAATTGAGGGCACTTAAGTCGGCAACCATTCTAAAATCCTTTAAGTACATCGATGATCAACCAGGCCAGAAAATATCGAATGGGCAAGATAACAATGCCTAACGCGAGGCTACAGAAAGAGGTAGAAATTAAAACCAAATAAACAACCACAAAAAATTGGATGAATATGATAAATAAAAATATTTAAAGAATGAAAAGATAGCAATATATTTAGTAAGACTTTATATTATTGTTTATTTAATTTATTTTTCCCCCCTCTAATTCGTGAATAAATTTTTAGTAAGTTTTTCTTTTTAATTTAAATGACAGGAATGTCAAAGAAAACTAGTCAAACAAATCAAACGAGGCTATTTCAAAGATTTGGCAGGTTTTATCAAATTTGCAAATAAAGATTACTAACTGTGGTTCTTTTGGGAAAGCAGATTTTTGACCTTGTAGCATAACGTCTGTTACCGTTATCATACACCCATTGTTGAGTTAATGTCACCCAAAAATATTGATGCCTGTGAAATATTTCTGTAGGCTGACCTACTAGTGTGTTAGTGGGCAATTTAGAGCTTAATCACTTAGCATATATATATCTTTACAGCCAGGGAACGGACTTGGCATTATACAGGATGGACCCTGCCACCCCCCCTGCCACCCCTGCCCCTCCCTGAATGATATTACTTTCCTACTTACAAGGTAACAAATTACACATGAGATCTTTCTAATGCACTCCTCTGTACATATCCTGTGTACACAAATATTAACCTTCACACCGTGATAAAAGTTTAAACACAACCCAGTCCCTTGTTATGTCAGGCCCAGGATTCCCTGTTTATATATGCCTCAAAACTGGTATGGATATAACAGTTACAGTCTACACAATCCCACTTCTAATCTCCAGCTGTGCCTCCCCCTCCCCCTCCCTCTTCCTTCACCCCTCACTTTCCATTTTTAACCAACCCACCCACTAAATATATGACTTGATATGTATAGCTTGTTGATGATATATATATTATGGTTACAACTACCAAGAAATATTTTGCAGCTCAAACCAATTAACTAAATAATGCTTGTTTGGTATTTGAGGTATTGAACATTATATCAGCAAGTTATGAACAAATGTAAAATTTTTTGGTATTTGAGGTATTAAACATTATATCGGCAAGATAGAAATAAGTACAAACGTCTGTATGTTTTTGTAGCTTTGAGAATAATATAATTTGAATACTGATAATAAACTGATTGCAATTTGACCAAAAAAATTGGGCAGTTTCATTACGAAAAAACCAAAAACCTTGTACCTCAATGCATTAGGTAAACCTATAGAAGTGTGGCATTGTTAAGCACACATAATTAACTGATGAATACTGCAACATGTAAAGACTTCAGTATTTATACCACTACAGACAACCCCATAATCAGGAGTAGTGAATTAAAAAGAACTTGATTTATACGATAATCATGAAACAATTAACAAATACTGACTCGCAGATTCCATACGATAAATTTCAACTCAGATTTTGCCTTATTTTTGAAAGAAATTGACCCAAACAACTAGCTCTTAAAACAATTAACAATTAAGCAGTAAATATGACTTCAGAAATTAAACGAGTACTTTTCAACAATTAAATCTGATAGTTTTGATGTTGTTTTTTTGTTTTGTTTTTTCCTTTTCTGGTTGTATATTTTTACTTTTTGTGTATTTTGAAAAACTGGAATAAGTTAACGCTTCGAACAAACAGAGAATAATTTAAGATTTAAAGACAACTCAAGAGGATTTTCTTTCAAATGAGATAAAACAGGAAATATTTATGAAGGATTCTCACATATATAAAAGAAACATAGTATTCCACCTGACATGTTCCAGCCTTAGTTAAAAACTCAAAATGGGAATGTGCTTGAACCTCCAAACCAGTTTGACTGAATGCTTATAATTCATCTCTAGGAGGTGAGGGGTTGTCATCTTCGTTATGTGCTTCCATCTCAGCCATGTAGAGCGCCCCCACTGATTCACCTCCTAACAGGATATGATTCATCGCCTGACCCATCCTTGAAGCTCTGAGAGGGGAAGGGGGGGATATTAAGAAAATAAAACACGGTTAACATGAAAGATAGACTTGAATGTTTATTCATCACATACAATAGTATTAACTTAATTATACAGTTAGGTAAAAAACCAGGCCATAATGTCAGATTAGGGGCTCTCAATTAATATTTTTCTACATGGGCCAAAGCAGAACATTTATCCAGATTAAAAAAAAAAATCAATCTATATCTTGATTGAACAAATGTGCAGGGTAGGATGGATGGCAGCCACACCCCCTGTTCAAGACTCGTCCAATTGGAGCACAGTATTGGAGGATAATGCATATGTATACGATGGAAGTAAGTGTGTGTTATAAAATCTCGCGATACCTTGATTGACCAATGTGCAGGGATGCGATGGATGGTAGCCACACCCCCTGTTCAAGACTTGACCAATTGGAGCACAGTATTAGAGGGTGATGCATATGTATACGAGGGAAGTAATTGTGTGTTATAAAATCTCATTATACCTTGATTGAACAATGTGCAGGATTAGTCAGTAGGTTGCTGAAGCCTAAGAATTTAAGGGCCCAAACCCAATGAGTACAATATTGTGGTCTGAAATTTCCCTGACACTGGGTTATTGAATCTTCCATGGGCCATATTTGGTGTGCAGGCCACCTACTGAGAGAACCCTTCTTGACAGGATGACATATATAGGATAACTATGTATTAACTGAATAAAAATGTTACAGCCTGGGGAAGGGGGTCTATGAAAAGGGGTTCCCCTTTCCATTTGAGTGTGTGTATGTTTGTGGTGGGGGGGGAGGGGTTTGAAAGGTACCTACATGAAAATGGTAGCCCAATCACAATGAAAGATCAGGAAATTTGAAGGTCAGTTACTATTCAAAATTTGCTTTTCGGTGATCAATTCGGAATAGCTACATGGCAAAATCATTGTGGGGAATGCCCCCCTCCCCCTCCCCCTCCCCCCAAATATTTACAACAATTTTCTGCAACTACCTTAACACCTGAACAGTTATTATATTTTTAAAGTCCACCCAGACAACCACATAAGATGGAGACAAGAGGACATGTCTTCGGGAAATCCAGAAAGTATGGTAAGTACTCCTAAATGTATTTACACGGCATTGTAAGTCAACCCATCGGCCCAAAGTAAAGGCAATAGAGAAAAATGGAATTTAGTATGAAATGAAGAGGCATAAAAACCTCAATGACTTACGATCTCTGAAGAAGGTGAAATTTCTCCTGTAGAAAGAGCTGTATCTTATCCAAGGAAGACGTATTCAAGATGTTTACATTGTGCAACTTTAGAAAGATCGTTTCCAATATCTGCACAACCTCTGGATCTGAGGTGTTCACATGTAACTCTGGTGGGAATTAAAACAATCAAAGAATTGGTCAAAATACAGGATAGCAGGAACAATTTCCATGTACAAAACCCTAGGCATAGGACAATTTCTTAATTCATCCTTGGAGTATTAAATGCTGATAGCTATAATTTTTATCACTGATCAGGAAGATAAACGATACAAAAACAGGTTACTTTTCTGCACTGATGAGCAATTTTCTTTACATCAAGATTTTTGTAGTCTTGTAAAAAAAAAAGAAAAAAAAGTTAGAACCGGTACCATTTGGTACCAAACCACACATACACAATGCTAAATTGTGGGTGAGGTTACCAAGGAAACAGTCTTATAAGTAAGATTCAAGGTAACTAACTTTCCAAAGTAAAGTGACTTCAGCAAGTTTGTTAAGTTTGTAACCATGGTGATGACTCGAGTCAGATTCGAGAGTCAAGTCAACGACTCTGACTGGAGTCAGAAAATATAACTGGTAACAATTTGACCCAATATTTATAATGAAATGACCAATTACAACAAACAGATACCATCATTGTCACATGGTTTATTAAATCCTCCATTTCTATATGAAATACGTCAATTAATTATCTAACAAGTCACTCGTCTTAAAGCCTTTAAGTTACTCTAGTTTCAATTGGGTAGCGTTCAGTCAGACAGAATGCAGCCAGTCTTATATTAAATCTTCTCATGTACTCCCAGATATTGTTTAATACTGTTATCATTAAACTGACAATAAAAGTATGCTCCCTATTAAATCCCCATCAAAAATATTTTAACAAAATTGAAAACTTGACAAAGTTACGTCAGCCATCTTGGTTGTTATATGTATCTACAATGGATAAAAGATCTCTTTCGTGGAAACTAGCATGATAATTCATAGATATATAGAGACGTACCAGCTAGACTTGCCGTTAGATCGGGGTCTTCGAATGTCAAGTTATGCTGCTCCATGAACTCAGCTACCCTTTGATTGATTAATGCTCTGGTGGTATTTACGAAGAGATACATGTAACAAGATGGCGTTGATGAGACAGTGTGGACATTGTGAAACTCCCCTGCTGACAACTGAAAGATTAACCAGAATGCAAAAATGAATTGTGGTTTCGATGATGTAACATGAGCAGTTTACTTCATGAATCTGACGTAATGTATAATGAGGGTGTACATGTTTACAGGGGTTTCACGATTTTACCTCTGATGACCTCCATTTGAACCTTTGACCTCCACCAAAAACAATAGGTTTCTTTAACTCAATGTGGTACTTCTACACATCAAATATGAAATTGGTCTGACCTTCCCTTCTTGAGATATCCTGTTTACAAGCTGGGCGTCACAAACGCACTCACACAGATACACATAGGCCATCATGAATGCATACGTTACGATTATCATCGAAACCAAAAAGGAAACATTGGCTTGAGCCAAGGAAAATAAGGAGAGAAGATGGAAATCCAAGAGGTACATGTCACAAGTTGGTGTCGATTAAACATCGTAAAACTACCCTTCTGCCACTGAGAGAATTCAAAGAAATTTAGAGTAAATTAAGCAAGTGTCAATGCAGTGAAAACCTTATCCTTGTTTGAACATTTCCGTGTCTGCTGTCTGTTCATAATTTGATTTTCTTGAACAAACGTTTCAGATTTCTGTCGCTCAAGAGTCTTTTCAAAATCACTTACAAGATATTTATTTCATCCTTCAATTGAATTCACCCAGGGGGGTGTAGGGGTGGGGAAGAGGGTTCAATCTGAATTTTGAGCACAATCTTATACGGACACTGGGACATTAAAGATTGAATTGAGAAAAGAAGTTACCTCAATGAAAACTTTCCAACATACTGAATCATCAGTGGATTCCATAACACAAATTCCATGATTCGAATACTTTTCAACAAATGGCCACTTTGTAGTTACAATTTTATTTCCCTTGATGTTTCCACTTCAGGGAATTTCAACAAAAAAGCTTTTAATGTTGTAATAATAATAATAATACATTTTAAGAACATTAAAAGGGTACTTTTGTGACCAGAAAGGAGCAGTTTTCAATTTATGAAAAAGTTGCTTTTGACTGTCTCTTTTTAATACAAACTTGAAAAGTAGGAGATATGCCTCCAAATACCTATCAAAAAAGCTGGCAGACATCTTTGTTAATATTCTGATGGAATGGAGAACTCATAACCATTTTCACTGCATAAGATCTTTGATTTTAAAAACTTTATATAAAAGTTCCTTGACATCACCTACTCACCTTTATGGTATCTCCCATAGCCATGGAAACATTTTTCTTTTGAGCCGGTATTTCTACAAGAATATTCCCGCTGAGAACATGTAGACTAGTGTTACCAAGATGGGGATCAACAAAGTTTTCCAAAAAAAGTCCTGTTGTGCAAAAAAAGGGGGTAAAAGAAATATCTTTAAGCAACAGAATAGTTATATTAAAACTGAAATAGAATTGAACTTTTGCCTCCTCAATAGCTGTCAGTTAATCTCAAGTTTATAAACTTCACCCAATAAAAACAGATAAAGAAAACTGACCTTGTTTGCAAACTGTTATTTTCATTTGGGGGGATTTTATCTCAGAATGACTCACAACTATCATATAATGATGGAGAAATGGATGAAATCTATAAGCGATAGTACTATTTCAAAATTCATATTTTCAAAATACATGTGTTCACAAACACAAACAGACAAAAGCATGCACATACTTGCCTACTTTACTTCAAAGGTTTTATACTTGCCAGTTTTAAAAAGTTGAAAACCTACTTCACAAATTTTCAAAGTGCATATATTGACTGTCCTAGGCAGATAACAACCCAGTGTTTTTCACATAACTTTAATAGAAGCTAGTAACATGGTAATTTACAACACTTGAGCAGAACACACAGTTAATATTTTGTTTATAGTAACAGCAAAACAGATGTTCAAGTTCTTGAAACATCTTTGATACTTTACTAAAACAAAGTTTCAGCACTATGCCTCGGTCTACACTTTGTAACATGGATTGCAGCCTAGCCAAGTTGCATATAGGGATCAGGGCTGTCTGTATTATGGTCACATCAATTACCAGAACATTCATGTGATGAAGTGAAAGAGGAAATATAAATCTAACTTAGTGCCGCCAGCTGTCTAAGAGAGTAACAATTATAAGGATTACAACTACTGGTGTATTTATCATCTCAAGAGGAAGTTAATATTCACAACAAAAAATATTTCCCTTGGCAGGAATTGTAGAGGAAAGTTGTTGACAATCTGAATTCATCTGAGATTTTTCTTTACATCTTGATTTAGATTAAGATCTTTGAATAATGCTTCAATAGAAATCCTTCTTACCAGGAAAATCTGCCACGAATGTGACGTCAATATGGCTGTCTAACTGTTCCTCTATTTCTGCTAGTTTCGTCCTCCAGTCTGATAAATCAGTCAATAGAGGCATAAGCCAAGGAGTGGGTTTAAAGGGAGACCACTCCGCAGTTATCATTTCTGTATCGGGATTCCATATCCTAGAAACGTCAAAAGACGTAAAATATCACAATTAATTGTTCATAACCAAAAAACTATAAACTGAGAGGTTCATTAACAGTTAGGCCTGGTGACGCTACTAATAAAGCACTCAAAACCAGTAAAATTAATCAGACTTGCTTTTTCTTTTCTCTTTGCCTTGATCCAGTTAGCTTGTTAACAGTTAATGTATCTCACTAAAGCAATGAACAACTTTAAATCTACCTTGCAGTCAGCCAAGACAACATGTCTGATCTATGATCCTGATTTTTAAGATGCTTATCACCAATCATACTTGGAGGGAAAGAATATTCAGAGAGAGAATTGTCACATTCTTCTTTTTCTACATCTTTCAAGGAAGTTTGATAGGATATATGGCAGAGGTATTACATCACACAAAGAAGGCTTAAATAAGTAACATGGAAGTACTTGGAATAAAGCAATATTATATTGATTGTTTGAAGTTAGAAAGTAAAACTGAAACCACAATATATTCCTTTGACGAATACTTAAAAAGAAAGATATGACGGTATCCGTGAAAAGCACAGACCTTTGTTGGAATCTACCGTTCATCGATAGCCAGATATCTAAATAGAGTGTAGGCTCTTCAACTCCAAGTTGGTGAAGCTTGTTGGCCACACAGGTCGTGTACTGTTTGACCATATCTGCATGTGTCTTCCATCTGTTAGTCTCTGTCCAATACTGACCGAACAAATCAATAAATAGAGATTATAACACCGTAAAAAAAACACTGTAAAATGAGTACAAATCATATAAGATTGGTAATAAAAGTATACAGAAAGACCCAGTCAGGACAATTCTACAAAAATTTAGTACTCTCTGCAGTCCCAATCCAAACCAGATGTATCGATGGTACAAAATATTATGAATAACATTTTTGATAAAGGTTTGAAACTATTCGTACTGGCAGCAGGGGCGTAGCGAAGGGGTTTTTGTTGGGGGGGTGTGGAGAATTTGAGTTGCCGACGGATCTGGAAGTGGTGACTAGAATGGGGGAGGGGTCTAAGAGGAGGGGGTCTACCCCTCCCCTTTGGAAAATTTTTAGTTTTGAAACGTCCTTAGATGCAATCTGGTGTATATTTTAAGTCAAATTTGATTTGCCGACGGATCTGGAATTGGTGACTGAAATGGGGGAGGGGTCTAAATTTTTAGTTTTGAAACGTCCTTAGATGCAATCTGGTGCATATTTTAAGTCAAATTTGATTTGCCGACGGATCTGGAAGTGGTGACTGAAATGGGGGAGGGGTCTAAGGGTAGGGGGTCTACCCCTCCCCTTTGGAAAATTTTTAGTTTTGAAACGTCGTTAGATGCAATCTGGTGCATATTTTAAGTCAAATTTGATTTGCCGACGGATCTGGAAGTGGTGACTGAAATGGGGGAGGGGTCTAAGGGTAGGGGGTCTACCCCTCCCCTTTGGAAAATTTTTAGTTTTGAAATGTCCTTAGATGCAATCTGGTGCATATTTTAAGTCAAATTTGGCACGGAAGAAGCTCCCGTTCTCCTTTTCTCTATTCAGCTTTCCTTCTTTCTTCCCCTTCCGCTCTCTTCACTTTTCTCCTTTTGCCGACAGACCCAAAATTTGCCGACAGCGACCAAATTATTGGGGGGGTGTGACACCCCCCACACCCCCCCGCTCGCTACGCCCCTGACTGGCAGTACATGTTCTTTGCAGCATGATGTAGGAGGTCAGTGTAGAATTAGCATTACAAAAGCACACCAACTGGCTGATGCATATGCATATATGCAAAACACTAGCATTGATGGTTATGCATCACTCTGACTAATGTACCACCAGTTTATACATATTCAACACTCCAATTGTCAGTACTTATCAGATAGAACTTGCAGTGCATTTTCATTTGCAAAAAAACACATTTCTGACACATAACCTTCACAAACAAGAACATTTTTTAAGGATATTTTCTAGTGTGGGTGTGGATGATTGGGTAATAAAAAGTGTTCTCAATTTCTTTGACCCAACAATGTTGAGAAAGTAAACATGTTATACTGCAGAGGTCATATTCACTGCAACGTGGCAAGAGTTAGCTGCGTCAAACAAGAAAATTTGGATTTCTGTCAATTCTGCATCACTTACTGAAAGACACAACCTGATTGCAACTTTTGTGTTGCAAAGACACAATTCTTTAAACTTTATCACAGCAATCTCTGTTTTTTTTCCAATCGTCCTGCTAATGAAGATAATATTCTTATCAAATTTGTACAATTTGTAAGGCAATCAGTAGATAACATACAAAGCTCAGCCTACATTCCAAATATATCACATTTCTGGGAGAATTCAGAAAGGATAAAAAGAGATTATAAGAGATAAAGGTAAAGCTTGAAAAAGACAACTGAGTTGATGATAACATCATCACAGACCCTCTACTGTGATCTATTTCCTGGAGCAACTAAAAAAAAAAATAAAAAAAATAAAGTTAGTCTTACATAATGAACCTAGATTTAATGTAAAGATACCGAGGTCTGATTTTCAACCATCAGGGACGAATATTATCACTGTCTCTCTATTAATATGACACACGTGCCGCACGAATAATCCATTAAAACAACTGCTTTTCTGTGCCCTGTCCCACCCCCCCTCCCCCCCCCTCCAGCCCAAACTTCCTGAAATCTAGACAGGTTATAGCTTTTATAGCCTACAGACAGCAAGGAGTTTTAACACTAACAAATCCTTTGCACTATGAGCGAAAAGGAGGAGTGCTCCACAAATTTGCTGATGGAGAGAAATATGAAACGAGTGTCAAGAAGTCTCGAAACTGCCCCCCCCCCACCCCCTCCCCAGTTATATCAGAAAGGTTCAAAGATTTCAACAATATTTATATGCGCTTAGAGATAACTGTCAACAAAATTTAAATTAAGGTATATCCCATCTCACATGTATAAAAATTTTTCCGAAATTCTTCTCACTGTAATTATTTTACCTGTGTAACAGACCTCCTGCTCCCTCTGCCATGCACACACACTCCCCCCTCCCCCCACCCTCACCCTGGCCCAACCATCCCACCACCCATGGAATGTCACTAGCAAATAAAACTATCATGGAAATTAATGCTATCACATAATTAGCTGTTTCTATTTAGTTTTATTAATACATGCAACATAACCAACTACTCGTACTTTAGAGAAACCCTTGACTTTGGAGCGAACATTCACTGGTACCACTCCAGAGATATACAAAATGGTAAAAGAAGAAAAAAAAAAAATGTTTGATGTATCTTACATCTGGTGACAAATAACCTTCTTTATCCGATGCTTTGTCTAAGAATCTAAGTTTTGTATGTTGCACATTCCAAGTGTGGACCATCATGTCCCATGAATAACCATAAAGGCCATTGGTCCAATTATTGAAGCCCTGAAATAAAAACAAAGAGGGGAGAGGGGAATTTAATTGTTTGATCATAATATTGAAGGAAGTTAGAAATGCTAGTATCATGAGTTGATCATGTGCAGTATGGGTGGGCCCAAAATTGGACCAGTTGATGGACTTACAGTGAATCTTGGTACAAAAGGAAGACTCTGTTTCCATGATGATGAAGGTAGACAGAGTACACTATATGGGACATAAAAGATTATAAGGTCTGCATGTGCACTGTCCATCTCTTATGTTGAAATAAACTAGCACTCATAGGCCTTATATATAAATATATATCAACTACCTAACGTATTTCATGTGTCCTTTCCTATAAGCCAGCACACATAGGCCTAATGTATACATATTTCATGTGTTCCTTCCTATAAGCCAGCACACATAGGCCTTATATATATATAAACTACCCAACCTATACATATTTCATGTGTCCATTCCTCAGAGCCAGCACACAAAGACCTTATATATATAAACTACCCAACGTATACATATTTCATGTGTCCCTTCCTATAAGCCAGCACACATAGGCCTTATATATATATATACAAACTACCCAATGTATAAATATTTCTTGTGTCCCTTCCTTTAAGCCAGCACACATAGGCCTTTTATATATATATATATATATATATACCAACTACCCAAGGTATATATATATTTCATGTGTCACTTCCTAGAAGCTAGCACACATAGGCCTTATATATATACAAACTACCCAACGTATACATATTTCATGTATGACCTGTCGACCACAATTTGCCCAACTGTGACTTTTCTCTTCTTAATTTTCTCAAAGCAAATAAAGATTAAGAGTTCCTCCATCAAAGCATTAAAAAATCAACCTCTTTCTGACAGCTAGTTTCCGTTAAAAACTGTTATTTAAAGCAATTTCTTTGTTCACTGTCTGTGAGCAGCAATGACATCTCTGTGAGAAGATTAAAACAGACATGCGAAAGACAAGATCAGTAGAGATTTCCGAAGAGCAAGCTGGAAGGAAGGAAGAATCTTTTTGAACACATTTCAAGGACATTGAAGCATTTTCAAACAATGACCCAATTAACTTATGAACTATGCCTTTTGACCGAGGATGACAAATACCACAACTGTTCCATGGGCCCACATTTATGGTCTCAAGTAAATGGTCCAAGTACCCTAATGCTACAAATGATCCCATATGAAGGCCCCGTTACCAACACTATAATGAGGAGTCAAATATGGTAAATATCCAAAGATCTAAAATGCCTTATAAAAGATGACTTACCTGAGTGATAAAATGAGAATATGGTAGAAAGAGCTGGATGGACGTATAGAAAATGAAGAAAAGTGCCCCAAAGCTGTGATATTTTGTGAATTTCGAGAGTGATGACGACGATGATGACGAATGATTAGGCCTTTTCTCTGTTTTCAAGCCGGTCGATTTTGGCGGATTGCGGATTTCATGCGGTCTTTGGTATACGCAATGCAAAGATTGAGCCGGAGTGGTAAGTGATGGCAGTCTTGTAGAAAGTGATGCTGGCAACTTTTGAAAAAGTTTCTTTGGCCAATCAGGATAGAAGAATATGAGCGATGTGGTAAGCATGACATAGGGAAACAGACCTGATGACATGAAGACAAAAAACTGACGTGAGTCAAAAACCTTCCTGAATTTATTTTGTTTGTTTTGATCATGGTCAAGTTATCTGCTCCACTAAACTCATTTATCCAGAACTGATACACTGGTTATGTTAAATGATAAACCGTTCTCCTGTTTATTAATATCATTAATGTTTAATGAAACCATTAATGTTGGATAAAACCATTAATGTTGGATAAAACCATTAATGTTTAATAAACCCATTTATGTTTAATAACACCATTAATGTTTAATAAAACCATTAATGTTTAATAAAACCATTGATGTTTAATAAAACAATTAATGTTTGAAGTTATTTCTTTAAATTCTTAGTCTGAAAAGTGAAAATAGTCACCTATATAAAACAGTTGAGAATTCATAACATGGAAACTGCTCACGAAAAAAGCAGCGACTGGCCTCGTGAAATCAAAAAACAGAAAGAATCCAGCGCTCAGATCTAAGCATAACCCACCAAGATGAACTATAAAGTAATCAATATGGGTATTGGATAAACCAATTAGTCTGTAAAGGAAACAACAACATAAATTAACACAAAATATAAATATTTCCCCATTTAAAGGCTCCTCAAAGACTTTTGAAAGCCCAGAAAGAGAACATTTCCATTTTGTTAAACTTCCTTTGCATTGTACCTTCTCATGCTATTACTCCAACTTGGTTTGCTGCCCCCTCCTCCACCTCCCTTCACAACCACCCTTTTTCTTGTGATGACACTGTTCGTGGAGAGACCACACAAAAATATTTGATTAGAATGAATATGCTTCTGATGGATGTTACCAAGGTCTGAAAAGGAAAATAATTATTAATGGTTTCTATCAAACCAACATTTTTCCACCTCTTTTCAAACCTTTTCATTGATTCTAAGGCAATATTAGACAGAAACCTTCTACATTATGATATAAAATTGTTAAATTTTTATGCATAAATTACTTAATAATCCTGTCAAAACGGTATTTACCTTGAATAGGAAAAATGATATATTACTATTATTATACATTATTATTATATACTATTATTATATATTATATATAATTATATTTTCAATAAATGGGAAGGAAACTTCATTGTGCAATTCCAACCCGTGTACAAAAAGTGCCCTTTACACCAGTTTTAAAGTTGCTTCCCCCACATCTACAAGAAACGTTACATTTCGCATCCCTTCGCCTCCATCCGCTCTACCTCCCTCTATCTCTCTTTTATTCAAATTTCCAGAAGCGCAACATGTGGCCTTTAAAACTAGCTTATCACCCAAGGGACGAGAGCAAACTGAGATCTGTTTCACTAACGGTACTTCTGTATCAATCAGCAGACTTTAACATCATCACAATGAACGGAGCTAAAGAACTGGATGTAAAGGTTTGTATGAAACATAAGAAATAAGTATGAATCTTTAAGACTTAAATTTCACTTCAGTATATAGACACAAATCTAGATATTTAAAGTTAGTTTAAAGTCATGAGAGGAACTTCCCTTGGTGCTTAACCCAGTGCCTCCTCATTACCACTCCCACTCTCACTCTGTAAACAACTTCACTCCCTTAACCCATCTTAATCTAAACATAAAGAGTTCTTTTTCATTCCGATTTTTTTTTTTTGTACCTGAAAGGATCAAAGACCCAATTGATTGATAGTTCTTCCATTGAGAAGCCCTGGACCCAATCAAGGTCCAGTTTCTTCAAGCCAGCGATGAAGTACACCAGAAATATCTAGAAGAGGGACACCAAATGAATAAAAGAGGTCAAAGGTTAACGACACTGCATGGTCCCTTCCTGTGATATTACTTCCATTCATAGAAATCGGACTTAGTTAGTGAAGAAAGTTGATTGAATTTCATTTTTAAGAATACTGATTCACTCTCCTCCCAATTTTATTCTCAAAGGTTCTCATAGACAGTCTTAAAAACTTCTTTAAAATGCCTAATATATATATTTTTTTTGCTAAACTAAAGTAATGTGCTGTAAAGTGTATAATTTATGTACAAATTCATCTTGTCATGAAGGGTACAGATACAATTTGCTGGCAGTAAGCTGGCACTCTAAGACTGCCTTTTTCATCACTTGAGATTTATAGATCTATCCCAGTAAAAGTTTTACCGAATTATAATTGCATTGTACGAAAGTGCCATCTCAGACAAAGAATAACAAGCTTTTACTGACCCCGTTATAATCCATGTTGATGATACACCCCATGCCAATCTTTTCCCGTTTTCTTGGGGTCAATGGATGAAACGAACTTAGGCTCTTAGGTTGAGAACTTAGGCTCTTAGACACCTTTACTTAAGAATTGCTTATAGCAACCAGAGAAATATCGACTTCTTTTTCTGAGCTTTATTATTTCATAGTCTACTTACCTGCAATCTTAAAATTGCGTAATGCCAGACAGGTACATGAACGTTGCAAATATTTTTATTCCAGATTGCGTCCACCGACCTGTTAAGAGAAATAAAGTACGATTTATAAGTTTAAAAATCGTCTCGAGAAGAAAAAGTAGCTGGACCTTGCATAATGTGTAAATAAAACTCTGAATTGAAATGAAGTTATTGGCATCAAGGGATTTGGCAGCCCTGTCATTCAATAGATACCTCCATCAGGCCTACTTGGGGAGCGATTAAATTCAGTATTTTAAAATCTTGACCAAACAATGCTTCAATTACAGCAGGCAGCAGTGATCCAATCAGCTGCAATGGGGCCTTCAAACAGGCCATGCATTTGGCACCTCAGAAGTGCATCAGTTTCGGGCCGGTGCTCAGTCAGCCAATTAGCCATGCTTGTAATTGATTAGAAGACTACTGGTGTGCATCGTTAACATTTTACATGTGAGACCAACAATTGTGTGATGTTTTGTGCTCTCAGAAGAGCAATTAACTTAAAGGGTGTGAAGACTTGCACAAAAAGAAACGTCTAATGCCGTAATCTGACCTAGTTTCGAATGAGGTGTAAAAGAAGTGTTAGACATCACCATCGATCCCAGAAAATACACACACAGCTGCTACCTTCGGTAATTAAACACTAGTGTACAGTCAATACATACAGCTACGGTCAATACCCACAGCACAGTATACAAACGATACAGCGATGTACATCTCAGGTCCAGCTTAATATAACAAGGTATCACGTTTCATTACTGTCTGCATTTTGTAGCGACAAGAGAAAAACTTCACTTGCAAGCAACGGAAAGTTAACTTTTTCAGAGCGCGGCACACGGTTTGGTGCGAGTCTTCAGTTCCTTTAATTGAAATACTTAAGCTTATTTTCCTGACAGTCTTGCACGTGTTGTATAAGGTCTACATTCTCAATTTAAGTCAAAAGGCACAAAATACAGTACTTACAAAAATCAAGGTTGTTATAACAAACTGATCTACTAACTTGATGTACTGTGACATAGTCTTACTGGATTTAAGGATTTTATCCATCATGCATTCAACCTTCTTTAACCTTTGACCTTCAGCATCTTACAGTAACATTTATGCACAAGGGTTGTTTATTTAATACATACATGTAACAACACATAACAAGGTTATTCATTAATGGCTAGACATTGTAAAATATTATAATAGGGTTGTCCTCGGGTAGTTAATAATTAATTGGTCTTCAGTACAGCAAGAAAAAGATCTCCAATTCTCCATATGGCAATAAAAATTTAGCACATTTGGGACATTAATTGATACATCATATCATTTCCTAATAACCAGGTGGCAAGAATCTCACACTATCTTTTCATTAATACTTTATAAATCAACATTTATCACCAACCGATGACACTTGTCACCATTCTGTTAAACATTCACTTGACATACAAGACTTCATTTCCAAAACATGACACGTCCGACTGTCTGAAACAAAGGAGATGCTGTGCCAAGTTTATATTGATTCTGATATTCATAACCAGCAAGCCAGAATGCTTTGTGATTCCTTGCCTTATAAGTTTATTCACCTGATTCATAGGGCAACTGAGAAAAATGGATCCTTAAGTCCTATTGTTCTTACAATGTTTTCAGACTTTTACCTCTGTTGAACTCAAATGACCTTTGACCTCCACAGGAAAAACAATATGGTTCTTAATTCTACTCAATAAGGTGCATCCATGTACAACATATGGCATTTATCCAACTTCCACTTTGTGAGTGAATGTGTTTACTAGGTTTTCAGACTTTGACACATGTTGACCTCAAATGACCTTCCACCGCCACAGAAAGCAATGAGTCTACTCAATATGTTGTATCCACATGCCAAATATGAAGTTCATCCACATTATGGATTGTGAGTTACCATGGTAACAATATTTCAGACAGAAAACAATGGTGTTCTTCTACTCAGTAAGGTTCATCTATGTACCAAATATGAAGTTCACCCACCATATAGATTTTGAGTTAATATTATGGTTGTAAACCAAGGCATCACACATACACACAAGGACATACACACATAAGTACACACACCATCACGATCGTAAAGATTCCTTTTGCCTCTGATCATAGAAATACAGAGAGTTTCTCATATATACAAGTTCTAGTAGTGTTGGGTCATCAATTCTATCGTATGGATAGCTAAACAATGAAAAAAAGAACAGAGGGTCCAGACTGCATTTTGATAAATTATTTTGACATTTTGGGGGGAAATTAAACCACAAACAAATTTAACCCAGGAACAGTTCACACACAAGAAAGAACAAGCCAGTTACTATAAACAGATGAAAAATCTTTTAAACAACTTCAAAAAGTCACAACTTGGCAGCAGCTTTGCCTTTCGCATCTCTCTACACAACTAAATCAAACTAATTCCCGAAGTGCAAATTCACTGAACGTGTGAGCACAATAGTGTAAAGATGAAGGCCTTCCTTCACTGTTTTGGCATTTAAATCTTAGTCATGAATACTCACATCCAACATGTACCAAAGATTACCTGGTTTTGGTTTTTCTTCCTTTTCTACTTCGGCTGATTTTTTAGAAAGAAAACCACCTTCATTCACCAAACGTTTGAAACAAAATGAATGCAGGAGCTGTACGTCATTCTTAGAATTGACAAAATAACAAACTTTTTACAAGCTTTTGTTGGGATTGTTTTCCTGAAAACACAACTCACCAAAATCTGTTGGCATCCACAAAAGTCATCAGAAAAGCAGTAAGTCCAAATAAATAGGAATGGTTGTTCCAAGTAGTCTTGTCCAGCAAGAAAATATACCAGTAGGGAATGAGGTAAAGCAAACAGCTGACTCTATAGAAGAGTCCAATGCACATCCCAATTGCACCTGCAATGAAAAAAAGAATAATCAGATAAAAAAAACAGAGTTTTTCAAAGTATTTAGCATTTCTGCATGTGCAAAAATGTTACCAATAACTGTAAAGCTAGGTAGATCAAAAGCACACTGTTATTGCAGAAGGCAGGTTAGGGAACAATGGTGGAGGAAACACAAGCAGAGAGCATTTTCATCGTTATTCTATTTTGCATAATTTTCGAATAAATTAGAAACTTTTCATGATGCCCGAACACCAGCAAAACTTACCCGTTTTCGGGGTATTTATGAATGAGGATACTTTTTTAACAATGCAGTGCAAGAAATGTTACCAAGTATTGTAAAGCTAGGTAGATCAAAAGCATAATTGCAGAAGCAGGTTAGGGAGACATGAAGTAAATTTGTATGCATTTTTGGTTGTTATGGCAACATGTTAAATATACTTGTTCATACTTACCAATTAACAAGATGAGGTAGACAAGGTACATCCAATCCACAGGGAGGGGAGTAATAAAATTAAACAGAGGAAAGAAGCAAAGATTGGGATCGCTGAACTTATCATCTGCAAAGGGTAACCCCCTCTCTTGAAAAACATCAAGAACCATCAGAAAACCTGTCGACAAAAATGAAAACAGATATATTCTATCTTTAGAATCTAATTCAAATATATGTCCTTTTGAAAACATAAAACATCACAGCATCTTAATTAACCAAAATTGTCAAAGAAGACTTTGGCAATGTAACTCTTATTGCAGTTTAGCAATTTCCAAGAAACAATGACTCAGATAGCAAATTGTTGTTGAATTACCTTCGGAAGGTTGCTATCCACGAGCATATATCTATTCACATCAATTCAAGCTTGAAAATGACTGTAATTGAGACATTTTCTGACAAAATATGGGCAATGTTTCATTTTATCAAAAATCCATCAGAATTATTTCATTGCAAAGAAAGAAGACATAGACTTTTCTCTGTAAACATAAACAGTTGCTTGAAGTTGGTCCCCTCTCCCCCCCCCCCCCCCGGCAACCCCAATAACGTACAAAGACTTATTAAATATATGATATTGTCATAGATTCTTAAAGCTGAATTGTAACTTCCAATTCTTTATCAGTTGTCTGACAGTTACAAGTAACTGGATACTGTCCAATTAAAATCAAGGGATTCATTTGGTAATATCTGCCTGGAAGCTCCTAATTAGCAACCTGCTATTATTTTTTTATTTTCCGTCCAGTGCAGAAGATTTTTGCATCTCTCAGATTCTATGCAATGTTTAGAGTTAAATGCTTTAAAGGTCGTCAGTGTATAGCCCCCAGATTGGCTAAAAAGCTAGATAATGGTCACCAACACTCAAATTTCAAACAATCATTTTTACTGCAACTCTACAAGTAGTCTTCTACATCGAGATAGCTTATTTCATTGTCTATTTTAACACTACTAATGATGTCTCAGAATAATTTGGAAGCTTAGCGCCTTTCGGGAAATAGACTTTTGAAAACTTCTAGAAATTATTAGCATGTTAAATTTGGGGCCAATACTGATGACCTTTAAGTTGATGCCATATTTTAAAAATCATTCCTGAGGCTATTTTGGTGTACTAGAAATAAAAATTATGTTTCCCAATATGTTATCTTAAGTTTAAAACTTTATTATGATGAACCATATCATGCGATATACCATAGAATTGTGGCAATTTCTATGCATAACGCAGATTTGACAAAATTTTTAGCCTATACATTAAGGCCAACCTACAGAATAATGGTCAGGTAGGGGAGTGGGTGGTGTATTTTATAGGCACATGATCACCCAATCCTTGACCAAGAGGTGTTCATCTGCCATCTGGATGCCTCCCACCTCACACCGCACCAAGGGTGAGGGGGCCAGCAACCCCCTACCCGTCAGTATAGTTCCTAAGCTGCTGTGAACCACTGATTGGCCCATGTTGATTTATTTTATAGTGCCTCACAGCCTATATTAGCTCTTGACTTATGTCAATCTTCATGGGCTATTGTTCACTCTAGCTTTTATAAAAAAAATAATAATAAAAAAAGTAGCAAGGGGCAATTTTGCCACATGCCCTTTTCAAGCACTACATACATAATGTGGTTGAACTTGAACATTTGACTAAAGCAATGCAACTTTGCCCATGTAGCACATAATCATATCTTACCATTGTCAACCACCAAAATTGGAATTTTAGCTGATTTCAAGATAAAAATTAACGAATGACAGTTCTGAAATGTAAGCTTGTATTTAACACAACTTCCACAAAATTACCAAATAAGATTCGCCAAATTCCAAGTCCAGCTGGATCTCGAGGTTGATTCATCAGGGGTTTGAATCTTGACCAAGAGGTGATATCTTCAACTGTGAAGCCAAATATCTTCTTCATCTTTGGTGAGATATTTGCCGTCTCTTGTTTTACCTCCTGGGTTTGTTTATACTTCTCACTTTTTCTCTTGTTACTTGCACTGCCTCTGGAAGTGTTGGGAGCCATTTGTTTTACTTATTTCTTTTTGCTTTTGAGAAAGTATGCACGTACTGTACACAAAAAGTAACAAGGAGAGAAATTATGCAATTAAGAATTATCCACCATTTCCAATCTACAAATGAAAATCACTGACTTTAATAACAGTGAGTCAAGCTCTGCCTATGACTATTATGTAACAGAGTTGTCACATCAGTTAAAGGAAGAGTCAAATCATTGCTAGTGATTTATTTTTGTGATCTGAGTCAAATCATAGGATCAAGTCACCATGAGCGAATATATACAATAAGTCTAAATATAGTCCTAATGAGCCTAATGAGTAATGTATTCAATTGTGTAATTCTGGCTAATAAGTCCCTTCAGCCTACATGTTGGCTCTACTATTTATCATAAATATTTGTCTAGATAAGACATAGGCTATTACTAGGTGTAGGCCAATATGAGTTTTCATGTAGACTACTTTAGTTTGTCCTTTTCGCTTCGAAGTTTAGTTTCTCTCACTGGTCTCATTATTTTCAACGAAACATCTGTTACGGATGCATCACTTGTTTGTAACCAACACTAACAAGTAACACTAACAGGGATGTCCAAACTACAGGGAGTTGCGCAAATTTAGCAAAATCACACATATACAATAAATGGCTTCAATGCTTACCTTTAAAATCACACGGTGGTAAAAACGAGTTCGATACGAATATAGTAACAATGAAGAAAACTCGGATATTTTAAAATCAGTGATACTTCTCCCGTATTTAGTTCTAAGTTCACAACATCGCTAAAGTTCAGACCTACGGTGTTTTGCTACACTAATCTACAAATAAAAGAATTGATTGGGCGAAGAAGAAAACATCTGGTATCAAATTACGCAACACAGGTACGACCGAACTATAATATTTCCCTTCCACGTTGATAGGTAAAGCAACTTCTAACAAATCCGAGTGGTTTGCACCTCACTAGTGACATAATTTCTATGATCCCTTCAAAAAAAAAAATTCTGAGTGCATTGGGAATGTTAAACTGTTAACCTTATTTCCAAAAGTATCTCAGAATATACGAGATTTTTCACCTCGCCGCCGAAACTGCACACAATCGATTTGACCTGTTTGCTGTACTAACAGATTGGGAGTTTTGAACGCCTTTTGAATGCGACCAAATTTGTAGGGTTAACAAAGATAGGCTAGCCTACGCCATGATTTAGTCTACTTTACTAAATCCTTTTGTCATTGTTATTTCACACTGTCTTTTTACCCTTTTCCGGATGCCATCGTTTCGATTTTAACCCAGCGGTTTCTTGCAGCTCTCTTACATAAATATTGTCTGCGATCTGGAAAAAGCGGCATGACTAAAGGACGCAGAATATGACACAACACAGCGGGGAGGTCACTATTTTTAAAGTTTTTTTTTAAAGTTATTATTACAACTAAGGTTTTACACAACTTCAAACTTGACCGACAAAAGTACAATTCTCAGTACACACGCTAACGGCACCCTGACGTTTTACATGACCATATCAGGCTAATTATACTGCAATTATTGTATGTTCCCGCGATACTATGATCACAAACTGTCTGTGCATGCCGTGATGGAAGAGATAGCTTCTTTCGACTTCATCAAAAACTATTGCAAAAAAAGTATTTAGAAGTTCACTTCTTAAAAAGACCCGTGTTAGAAGTATCTTGGTGAGCCCATGCAGTGATAGCATGTTTATATAATTCTAATTCGTAAAAAATTCGAGGAATTTCGCAAATACAGCTGTGGCTTATAACAAGTGAATCCACCGACACCCATTGCTCAGTTTAGAAACTCCCATTTCAAGTTGGTTTAGTCATAAGCGGAATTCCTACTGTTCAGTCGTTGTCGTCATGATCAGCACAAAAAGCAAGTTGCTTTGAAGTTAACTCGATTGTTATCAATCTTTCAGGGAGGGTCCCAAGGGGTGGAACGGTTGGTCCCGGGCCTTTTCAAAAAGTGAAAAACAATGATTTTCCCGCCAGCCTATCATTATCTGAAACGGGTCAAAGATTTAATAATATGGCTTGACCCTGAGCTAGTTGAAGCTGATACACGTGAACCACCATCACTCCGCCTCCCCTTTCCCTCGAAAACATAGAATTTTAATTTCCAAAATGGTTCATTCTCATACATATTTTTGAAGGTATATAATCAGGTTGTACTAATAGCTACTTTTTATTTTGTGAGTTTGAAAAGGGAGAAGGGGATGGGAGAGGGGATGGGATCGGGTGAGGGGATGGGAGAGGGGATGAATGGTAGGGGTATGTGAGTAGTGGTCATTAATAACGAAAGTCAGGGGTTGCATATCACTAAATTAAAGGTAGTCATTTATATCAGATCATGATGACGATGAAATCCAAGTCTGCAAGTGACCTTTAGTTTTTCTTTCTTTTTCCCCCCATCTTCTTTTTAAAATTCTGTCTTAGACCATTTCTTCAATTGTGCAGATCTGATTTTCCCACTTGTTACCCACATTTTCCTGCTTATAAAAGCTTTACCATTAACTGACACACACCATAGTTATGCATTTGAAGGAGCAGATCCCTTCAACTTCTACATTTGGTTAAATCCAGTACATCAACAAAAGAATGGCATAAAGTCAAAGATGTGATAAGCTCCATTAAATTTATTCATGCCTTTACAAAGTGTGTGGATACTACATCTAACATTTAGATATACATTATTTTGATATTACTTCAATGACTTTTATGCTTAATTTTATGCAAAATACCTGTCTTCGGGTATTTAGTATCTGACTATTTATTACCTCTTTGCATATCATGAAAATTTCAGAAAAATATTCTTTCACAAATCCTAAGAGGTTTGTCATCCTGTTTCAAGAGAAAACGCTGTTGATGTGAAATGTAAGATGCTTTTGATGTTTTCATAATGGACTCTTTGTAGTTTTTTGTGCAACTTCAAAACCCATTATATATTTCTCAAGGAGACTTTCATCTCTTCATCCTCTCCATCTCTTAATCCTCTCATTTATCACAAAGAACATTTTATACTAATACATTCATTGTTTATCATCACTTCTTTTTTGGTCTTTTGACTAACCTCCTTCATCTTTAGGATGCACATAAGAAATTACAAAAATTCACAAATTTCAATATTGATGGGGTGGAGGGGGGGGGGTGGAGGGTGGATGGAGGACTGGAAAATGATGCAAAATGATTCAGCCATTGAGCACTGAGATGGATTTGAAAGCCATCTAGAGTTTGTGGTTCAGTTAAAAATTTTCATTCTCACGATAGTAAACACCAAATGGTTGTTTACACCATTTCAGATTTTATGCTTCAATTCCACTTTCCTTACTCCACACACCCTCTCCTGCCTGCTCCGCCCTCCCCCCCCCCCCCCACCAACCCTCCAGCTTGAACAAAACACTGAAGTACAGACAGCCTTGTTACTGGGTAGGCTACTCTTCAGACAAACATTTTAGGTAAAACTTCACAAGTTAAAGGGAAATGTCACCTCTAAGAGGTTCAATGGAGAATGTCAAGTGTTCCAATAACAATACTCTAATATTACTTTATATGAATTTTAATTAATAAAAAAATATGCAATATATTAAATTAATTAAGAAGGAGGATTATTTAAAGTTCACTTTTCAAAAGGCTACATAGCATGCATAGATATTCCTGGTAAGTCACGACACTTACACTAAACCACAGAGGCATTGCTTAACTGGCCATTACAATCAAAAGCAACCTGACAAAATTAACAAAAAAAGGACAATAAAACAATCTAATGATCAAAGCCATTGTTGTGAGCTTGGTTGACACAGTTTGGACATGGACAAAGTTTACTTGTTGTAGTAAAATAAGTTTGTTGGATTTGCTTAGGAAATTCATCACATCTGATAGTAACTTTAACATTTTTTGGGCATTCTCCTTCACAAAGAGATAAGACTGTATCTTGAATCTTTCTATTCCAATGATTTCTTCAAATGAAACAGAGCAAAACGTTTAAAAAGCAATTCAAGCAATTTCACTTTTTTAATAAACCAAAAATATAAGGTGTTCAACACCTTAAATAAATAATAAACTATGAGTTTACTTCAAAATATTCTTTTCTTCACAACTAGTATGAAAATAAATTTGTTCTGCAAATGTTTTAGAATGCGATTGTCGAGTCATTTATTAATGCTATAGCAACGACAACACAAACAATAAACCAATAAAAAATGGGCTTTACAGAAAACCATGGTATGAAATGGGTTGCTGACCAAACTGAAGGGGAAAAAAATAACTACAAATTTCAAATCTTTGTCTCAGTGAGATGTTTGTAGTCCTCAACATGCAGTAAAACATCTTTACAGTGAATAGTGAAAAGTAATAAAATAAATATATTTCGGTAAAATACTTTGTGTCAACATCGTGGAAAAACCAAAACACAAACATGGAATGAAAATCTAGAATAGGTGCAAATAAAAGCAGTGATAAATGAAAATTATGAAAATTTCAGAATTCAAAGAAATTTTTAACTCAGCCTGCACAGAGGAACAAAGGAATGAGAGGGGGAAAAAGAAAAAAGAAAACAAAGTTTACGATGGTCTAACTGAGTTGATGTCAATCTGGTTGATATTTCTGCTGTTTTATTTAGTGTCTTCTTCTTCTTTCCATTTTCTCACAGAAATATTAGTATTTCACTACTTATTATTATTGTAATATCTTATAGTTTAATAAAATTTTGTAAGTTGGCAGCTTTGCAAAAATAAACACCAAACAGTCACAGTGTTAACTAAATAGATATATTTCACTTTAAACTACTAAACTTGCGACTTTCTTTGACGTGAATGTTGCATCACATCTAGCCAGAAAAAGCTCTGTTGTTTAAACTTTTGTTTGGTATTATTTCTCTCTCAGCTCAAGACACTTCTCATCACTAACTCCCTCCTCGTCAGGAGATGGTATCTCGTTTCCCATGCAATCCGCGCACCAACAAGAACCTGTAAGGGACAAAAAAAAACAAGAAGTTTTGGTTAATATTTCTTTATTTGATGATATTTACTGTCAACTTTCTGTTAGCGATGCAATGCGGTCTAAGAGAAACCCGAGCTAGTAAAGCGTGCTTTGAGCAGGTCTAAGACATGCGAGTTAAATACAGACAGTTTTGAATGCCCAGCTTTCTGTACCTACTGTCAGAGACTGAGATCTCAACGTTTTATTTAAGTTTTAAAACAATCCATACTAAACTAATTGGTGGAATAATTTGGTCTCTTTCTCACTACTTTCACAATGCCACAGAACTTTTGCGGTTCTAAAATGTCACTCGCTTTACATTTCAGGATACCATTTCAAAGAAAGGAATCCCCCAAAGTAGTTTTTACAGAAAGCTACTTGCCAAATTGAAGTCATTCCCCAATCACGTTGTATAATAAAACCCACAACAATTTGCTACGGCTAATTGCTTAAAAACCTTCAGCATAGTTCTGCCATACTCGCAAGTACAATTTCCCACCAAATGGTTCTCACGAGTTCTATTTCATGCACTTAGTTTGTCAAATGCTCTAACAAGTTATTTTGGGGAAGCAACAGGTTCGGCGCAATAGGTTTATTCATGAATACCTTTTCTGATACCAATTCTACGCATTACTATCCACATACTCAATTACATGGTAATTCCCATACTGGTTATATGCTAATGTACTGTTCGTGGTTGGACTGGTCCACGCAGTGTACTGAACTGTACTTTTGCGTTGAAATGAAAGACACGTAAATAACACTGATTTTTCGTACTTTATTTTGTTTTTAGTGAAATCTTTAAGTAAGTTGCTGCAAATGCAAAAACAGAGATAGGTTTATTCATGAATACCTTTTCTGATACCAATTCTATGCATTACTATCCCCATACTCAATTACATGGTAATTCCCTTACTGGTTATATGCTACTGTACTGTTTGTGGTTGGACTGGTCCACACAGTGTACTGAACTATATGCTAATGTACTGTTTGTGGTTGGACTGGTCCACGCAGTGTACTGAACTGTACTTTTGCGTTGAAATGAAAGACACGTAAACAACACTGATTTTTCGTACTTTATTTTCTTTTTAATCGAATCTTTAAATAAGTTGCTGCAAAAAAAAAACAGAAATGGAAAAGTACTAAAATTGCAAATACATTTGTAGGCTCTAGGCTAGTGTCCATAGGTTCATGTTAGTGTCATATAGTACAGTTAACACTGGAAGTAGCCGTTCTGCAAAAATTTCCGGTATATCTGGTAATACCAATATTCGTCAGCGGGTTTAGTGGTATCAGTTTTGGCTAATACCGACGTACTACTCCACAAAATAAACGCTACATTTTCCCCAGTCAAAACAGATTCAATCCATTTACCACTGAAAAGTTTGTTGATAAACTCTATGAAAATTTACCATCTTGTCAAATGACCTGATAATAATCCTCAACAGGTATTAAAAGATAATATAGGCTATACAGCATCAGCCCAGATTCTTATATGCAAAGCAGACTAGGTCAAATACACCAGCTTTGAAAGTGTGGTAGGTCTACTCTTATAGTGTTGCATCACAAGGTCAGTGTTAATGCTGTAATAACGCAATGTTAGGCATGTACTCAAGCCTACTTTTTTGAGTCATACTATGGAAATCTGACAGACCAGTGGTGTTTGCATACAAGTCTGTGTCATTTTTAACTTGATGAACGAAACTTTAATTGGTTCATTTTTTTTTTTTGTGGAAGTGCTGTTAAAGTCCATGAGGCAAAGTATACCCATCAACCTATTATGTGATTGTACTGGGAACCTGTCAAACCAGACAGATATAATTTTAGCGGTCATGATAGGCATAGGTTTTGTGCATGGTTATAATGGGATGCTTTGAAGGGTCACTTTGTTGGTTCTAGATACAGTAGACTCAAGAGTGAAACAGCTGTATGAAAACAATTAAATAAGACAAGAAGAAATACAGACACAATTACGGCTATCGGACTGGCATTAAATTAGTGAAGTACTAAAGCCACCAATTTTCAAAATTGAAAAAATCCTGATAAATTAATATAAAGAATTTTCTTTTGTGCACAATCCCACAAAGTTTATGCTATTAATTCATTTCCCCTGGTGCAATTTTTCATAGACAATATTAAAGAAATTGAGTTTGCAGCCTGGGTGAGTAGTGTACCACTGGATATGTGGAAAATGGCAATGTAGCACAAAATCAAACAATGTTTTTAAGTAATGGTTTGATACTACCAGAGGTCAAAACATGACTGGTCTGTGATTTCAAATTTACATTTCTTCATTAAGCAATGCATGGTTAAAAGGAAGATGTCCAATAGTGTGAAATATGTTTGATATATGTTGGTATTTGTGGAAACAAATTTTATGCAAATATCTGAGTGTCTATCATTAATTCATGACACATCCTTTAAACAGAACTTTCAATGGCGTGATCCTGGTAAGCCCAACAAGGCATATTATTCCACTAAGCCACAGGTTTAACAAATGTAAATACAAAGCACTTCTTTGGTTAAACGCATTAGGGAATTCTTTAAATATTTAGGACGATATCTGCTAATTGCAATAAATTCATATTTTATTCTCAGATTTCAAGAGCGCCCACCGGATTACTAACTTAAGTGAATAATTTATATACAGTATTGCATGATGAATATGCTGTGTCACTACATATGGTAAGTGTAAATATGTATGGTACTTTTGTACAAGAGAACTGTAGTGCAGTGTATATTTTATAACTGACAGAAATTCAGAGGCTTCAAGCCTTCTGTACTAGATTTTGAATGCTCAACTATGCCCTAATACCTCCCCAAAGATTTGATTGGTGTCTCCACTAGCATTTCCCTCCTATGAGAGTAAACCCAAGCCTCCATCTACCTACCATGTTGCTATGATAATAATTTATTGGTTACCTTGGACTCCACTGTTATGTGTGTGCATCATTTTTGCATGCACATTTTAGTCTGTAATGCACATTTTAGTCTGTAATGCACATTTTAGTCTGTAATGTACATTTTAGTCTGTAATGCACATTTTAGTCTGTAATGTACATTCTAGTCTGTAATGCACATTCTATTCTGTAATGTACATTCTATTCTGTACTGTCATGCACATTCTAGTCTGTAGTGCACATTCTAGTCTGTAATGCACATTCTAATCCGTAATGCACATTCTAGTCTGTAATGCACATTCTAGTCTGTAATGTTCATTCTAGTCTGTAATGCACATTCTAGTCTGTAATGCACATTCTAGTCTGTAATGCACATTCTAATCCGTAATGCACATTCTAGTCTGTAATGCACATTCTAGTCTGTAATGTACATTCTAGTCTGTAATGCACATTCTAGTCTGTAATGCACATTCTAGTCTGTAAGGCACATTCTAGTCTGTAAGGCACATTCTAGTCCATTAATGCACATTCTAGTCTGTACTGTAATGCACATTCTAGTCTGTAATGTACATTCTAGTCTGTAATGCACATTCTAGTCTGTAATGCACATTCTAGTCTATAATGCACATTCTAGTCTGTAAGGCACATTCTAGTCCATAATGCACATTCTAGTCTGTAATGCACATTCTAGTCTGTAATGCACATTCTAGAATCTGCATACATTTTAGTCTGTATGCAGATTCTAGTCTGTACTGTACATTCTAGTCTGTAATGCACATGTTAGTCTGTACTGTAATACATTTAGTCTGTAATGTACATTTTATTCCGTAAGGCACATTCTAGTCTGTTATGCACATTCTAGTCTGTAATGCACATTCTAGTCTGTAATGCACATTCTAGTCTGTAATGCACATTTATTTTGTCATGTACATTCTAGTCTGTAATTGATGCACATTCTAGTCTGGTATGCACATTTTGTCTGTAATGCCCACTCTAGTCTGTAACGCACATTATAGTCTGTAATGCACATTCTAGTCTGTAATGCACATTCTAGTCTGTAATGCACATTTTTGTCTGTACTGTACATTCTAGTCTGTAATGCACATTATAGTCTGTAATGCACATTCTAGTCTGTAATGCACATTTTTGTCTGTACTGTACATTCTAGTCTGTAATGCACATTATAGTCTGTAATGCACATTCTAGTCTGTATGCACATGCTTGTCTGTATTGCACATTCTAATCTGTAATGCACATGCTAGTCCATACTGTAATACATTTAGTCAGTAATGCATATTTAGTCTGTAAGGCACATTTAAGTCTGTAATGCACATTTATTTTGTCATGTACATTCTAGTCTGCAATTGATGCACATTCTAGTGTGGTATGCACATTTTGTCTGTAATGCACACTCTAGTCTGTAACGCACATTATAGTCTGTAATGCACATTCTAGTCTGTATGCACATGCTAGTCCATGCTGTAATACATTTAGTCAGTAATGCACCTTCTAGTCTGTAAGGCACATTTTAGTCTGCAATGCACATTCCATTCGGCAATGCACATACATCTGCCTTCACATTAAAACTACACAGTAAGATGAAGAGTATAATAAATGTCTAGATTCAGGACCATATTAAACAAATGGATTATTCACTTGGCAATGTTGAATATATCCTTTTTATCTTTTTAGTGTAACATCACCTGCCCCTGGAATACCTTTTCTCTAAAACGACATCGAAGAGAAAGATGAAGTTTGATTTATTCGTTCACCTACCTGTAGAACCGTGGCACTGTTTGGGCAAGTAGAATCCTTTGTCGTCACACTGAGGGCGCTTTGCGCCAATTAGCCCCTGTTCTTCATACTTCATAAGGTCACTTTCACATGGCCCTGTGCCTCCTGCTTCCACTTGGCAAAGCTCTGTAAAGATTGATAAACGAGAAGAACATCTTTGTCAGAGCATTTAACTTACCATGATTGTCATCTAGATCATCAAGAGGAGAGTTAAATTACTTCTTTTTTTGTAAATAACACATTTCACCTAAAAAATGAAAAGGAATTTATCACAAACTGTTAGTAACTACTCCTCAAGAAAACTTGCCACCACATCATTCTGATGACAAAGCCAGGTCAGGGTGGTCACAATCTCAAGGAATCGCGACATTTATTTCATCCGACATAACGTATTAACTTTAGACAGATAAGCAACGGGACCTTTACAGGCACTGCGAGATACGACAAAGATGACTCCGGTGGCCTACGATAGCCCAAGATGTCTGTAGAAGCTTTCAAATATCAAACTTTCAGACGACAAGTTTCCTAGCATCGGAAAATTTAAAATGTTATATGTTAGGATCCACTACAGAATGTCATCAGAATTGTCAGTTTTCATTTATCCTGTTATCTCCTTCCCTAGATGGGGAAAGGGATTGGAGAAAGCTCAGAGAGCAACAAAGTATAGCAAATCACCCATGACACATGAAGTCTCTACACTTAATGCACCCAAAATACTTGAAAATTCCTATCCAAATATTAAACCCTAGGTTTTTCCCCTGTAACATTATCAAAGACTCTGCTGTGCTGTGAACAGAATTCTTGCTCAATACATGAATTATACCGAAACGTTCATGTAACTGATAAATTATGTAAAATACCGCCCATAAAACTGACATACGAAAAGGTTTTTAGCTTTCAATAACATCGGATTTTGGAATTAAAGACACCCTTGGTTTCCGAAAATTTTGTTTACATTTTTGTAACATAAATTTATATTTCATTTTTTGTTTCCTGAAATAAAAACAACAAACCTGTCTTCTCTTTGCATTGCCCTTTGTAAGCCTCTGTGATCCAGGGTTGGTTGCGCGAACAAGTAATGAACCCCAACATGCAGGAGGTGGCGTAGGTGACGTTGTCTGTGCCACATACGGGGTCATACTCTCTGGTGCAAGCAATCTCGCACAGGTTCTCTCTCACCTCTGTCAAAAGAATGAACACAGAGAGATGTAACCGTACCATACATCCGCCAACTTACATGTGACTTAGATATATCCTTTCAAAATGTCGTCAGTGATTAGGTCTGTGATTGATTTTATCCTACTGGTAACTGCTTCGGTATATATCTAGATACACTGTTACTACTCCATGTACAAAGGTACAATAAGTAACACTGGTCAGCCACTCTACAGATAGAAGCAGAATCCGTCCACTCAGTGGGTTCAACTACGTTAAAGTAAACTAGATAAAGGGACCATAGGGTGTTCTGTAAAAAATTACTTCAACATAATTTTATGTTTTCAACGTGGTACTGTACGTGCAAACCCACTGTTCACACATAAATCAACGTTGGTATGATTATAATACATACAAAGAAAATGACTGCCACTGGGCACAGAAATGAGACAAAAAAGAATTTATATACTGGTCTAGATAAACACATTTTAAATGTAATTTTTCCTAAGCTGGGCGATGAGGACGAGTAAGTAATCATACTTATTTGCATATGGTTAAGCCCTTCTAAGGTCAGGGAGCAGATATGCAGGCGCGTAGCCACAGGGGGGCGAAGGGGGCAGCCGCCCCCCCCTTGAGCATATTTTTAAATTTTTTTTTTTAATGTTTTTATGATATCGCTAGTATTTTCAAAAGAGAAAATGCTAACATACAACTTACAGGGCCTGGGAAGTGCCATTTCCAGCGATCTGGGAGGCATTTTCAGCCAAAATTTTCTTGTACGCTTCCCGCCAACCATGGTGGCCTTACGCTTAGATAGTTTGCAATGTCAAATCTACAGTTTCGCCCCTCCCTTGGCAAATTCCTGGCTACACGCCTGCAGATATGTAGTACATTTCCTGGTTGAACAGTAGTGACTAAATATTGTTGTAAATAAAACTGCTGTGATGACACAAATGGGGTTAGGTTTGCCTTTTGTTTTCTACCCAAGCACCGTGCATAATTTGAAGTGCTGTGATTAATCATGATAGGATTTGAATATTTAGCACTGAAAATGAACAAGTAATGAAAGCCAATCTTTCCATTTTCAACCACATTTTCTTTCAAATTATAGGTTATTTTGGACAGAACTCTGTCACATCAAATGTCCTATCAAATATCCAAATGAAAACACATCTCATGTTTGATGTCTAACAGAATGAAAATTTGGTACATAATTCCTTGAGATTTTGCAATGTCCTTCCCTCCTTTCATTGAAGGATTATACGACACTAAAGGGGTAGTAAAGGTACGTATATGAATGGTTCAAAATGTTCAATTCTACCCTAATGGCTATTACAAAACCTCCTTTATAAAGTAACAACCAAATTAACAAATGTCACATTTCATTAGAAATGAAAAGCAAAATATTGACATAAATGCTGAAAACACACAATATATATCTAGTACTTTGAACATTTCAAGTAGTGACTTCCTATCAGGTTTATGCAAGCCCCCCCCCCAAAAAAACCCCCCACCTTGATATAGTTTCTCATCATCATAAGAAATCAAAGTCAATGACATGCAAATTTACAAAAAAGGTGGTTCGATATCAAACTCTGTTTTTCAAGAAAATTGCTCTTTTCATAATATTTAGAGATATTATAGAAACCAAAGAAGGCATAGAGGAAAGAACTTAGAAGCAATAATTTAAATATGATTATATTTTTAACACCAAAAATTAATGCCAAATACGTGGCACCATCAATTCACAAAAAAATATATTTACATTTTTAACCTATTTTTCAAAACTAAAAAATGGTTGTGACAAAGTTCTCTATTTCTTAACTCAATCTTTTGCACGATCAAAGAATCATTGTTATAAAGTGACAATTGATGATAACTGTAGCCGTCACTGAATTAATTGTTCATGTAAATATGCAATCCCCATTTTAAAAGCCAAATTCGACTTTTCAACAGTGATTGCTTCACTTTAAAAGCCTGCTGAACTTATGCATTTCAAAAGTTCAAGGAAAGAGAAGGATTTAAAAAGGTTCTTTGTGACAGGTTCAAGGTACATGTTTTGAACTTAAACAAGAGCACTTTTTTTTCTTCTTTTGTCACTGCTACAGTACTTTGTGGCTAAGTTTTTCCATATATACTGTCACTCAGTACAAAGATCAAACTAAATGATTTCACAAAAACTGCCAAAAAATATCACTCATAGCCATGTGGCTTTTAAAATGTTTTAGAAGCATTCGAAAGCTACCTGTAACTGTACTTCTGTGTTAATTTTGGTAAACATTGGGTACTACTACAGTACTTAGTCAACGCTAAAAGGATGACTTTAGGCATATTAACTTGGATACATTTTCTCGACCGTTCAAAACCACATCTACTGTATAAGTCTAGGTTGTATTTCTATATAAATAACACTTTAAATTTCGAATCACAAGAATCTCTATATAGGCCTCACAGATCAACGATGATGTATGAAGTTAGTGTCACCTTAGGATGCCAATGACGATACAAAATAAGGTTATATTTATCTGCTATGAAGGCTGTACTTTCACAATAAGGTTAAGGTTTGATATTCTTAAAGTATTTAAAAGCTGCTTTTCGATTTGATTTGACATAGTTTTTCTTGGAAGCTCTTCCATTATGAAATCCCATCAAATATAATTCATTAGCTTGGCTAGGGAAGTTTCATCATGTCAAATAATGGCTTCGCTTCCATATGACTATTAAAGTTACTGGATGCGAAAAGTCTAGGTGACAAAACGTTCATAATCGAATCAAATTCATTCATCACTTGCTCACTAACCTTCACTTAGAGTTAGCGTACTAGGGGTGGGTGGGGTGGGGTGGGTTGGGGGGGAAGAAGTGTCATAGTTTCATCAACTACAATCATATTTGAATAAGACTTGGTAGGGTCTGGTAACCCAAAGTGGTTGACCAAGCCCTCCTTATATCTTCACAAATGATACAATATATTGACTTTCTTGTGATACTCAAGGTCATCAAATTGCCATCGAGTTATGAAAGAAATTCAAGAAAATTATTAGCTTGTAGTTTTCCTTTACTTACCCTGTCAGATTATTTAAATAGTGACCTTTGCCAACATCCGGGAAAACCATTTAATATTTGAATGATTAGGGCACTGTACAACCTTGGCTCAAAGTATTACGCATGCTTGGGGATTTTGACGAGCTAAAATGTGGGGGCAGCATTATTGATGACGATTAGACATCCTGTGTACTACATTCAAATGCACGAAAGCCCTTACAGAAGTCACTGGATAATGACAAACACTGTATTCTAAACACCTTCAAAATGCTTGCTGTTTGAAATGTCACAAGTCACTCAAAATACTTGAATGGATACATGTGCAACAACTACTGTGAGAAGTGCCTGACACTGATATCTACGAGAAATGTGAGAAAAACATCGATAATTTGGTTCTTGTTTAATTTCACTGTGTCATCCCCTAATTAGAGACAGATTTCTGGGAATTTAATAGAGAATTGAATATTGTGGAAACACTTTCAACATCAAGAAAAAAACACAGGTTCAGAACTCCTTATTAAATTTTATCAACAGATGTTCACACTCCTGAGCCATTACAATATTTCTAAATGCGTTCAGTATTTAAAACGCAGTTGCCATGTAGTCTGTTGTGTAATCTATTGTATGTATGTCCTATGACTGTACGTCCTTGAAGAAAAAAATCACCATCATCAGCATTAGAATAAAAAGCACAGCAGTGACTTATTAAAGTCACAGTAATCGTCTTGAATAAAAAATTGTAATAACGTTTCAAAATACACATTTCCCAAATGAAAATTAGAAATATTTTAAGCAGTTTCTGCTTGCATTGTTAATCTGTGAGTTGTCACACGAAAGGTCATAACAAGGGCGTAACCCTTTTTAAATTTTGCTTTGATGAAAGAAATTTGGGTGGGGAATGCAATCAAAATTTTAATTATTGAAACTAATTGGTTTGGATTGTAAAGCTAAAAGGTTTTGCGTTTCTACTTATGCAGAGTTATGATTGGAGTACTGTACTGTTTTGTTGGTGAGGTTTTCAACTTCAAGTTTGTATGTTATTGTTATGTCATCATTTGGGTCAAAAGGTGAATTTGAGGAGAGAGAAACTCGCAAAGACAAAGAGTACAGATTGATGTGCAAACTAGACTACTGTACAATAATACAGTGCAGTGTGAATATCTTTCTTTTTTTTAAATCAGTGGTTTTTAGAAAGAAAAGAAAATATTGTTGGTAAGAAACATACAATGTGAGAGAAGCTACTTTCTTTAATATCTGGATAAACTTACACACAACCTTATCTCTGGAAAGTTTCCAAATTTTATTGGGACACTGAGATGAGGAATAAAAGTAGTCACTATATCGCATGCAGTACTGTGCAGTATACAGCCCAGTTATATAAACTGTACATGAGTCTAGCACAGGGTTGTCCAACCTTTTGCAGAGGAGGGCCACATGGAATGATTATGATGAAGGAGGGGGCCGCATGAACCCTACGCTCGATTTTCGATTTTTTGCCCAAAGCCCAAGGCAACAAAATGTGAGCACTGCGCGCGGAGCGCACTGATTTATTTTCCTTCCTGATAAAACAGATGAAAATAGTTCAGCGGCCCCCCCCCCCTCGACTGAGAAAGTGTCACACAAACTGACCTGTATGCAGTTTTTTTGGACCCAGAAGGTTCGAATGACTGATTATATAAATCAATAAATCTGCTCACTAAAATTTCGCACAGTAGAGCATCTCTGGCGGGCCTGACGCAACCCTGCGGCGGGCCGGACTGTGGCCCGCGGGCCGTAGGTTGGACAACCCTGGTCTAGCAGATACAAACGACTGTATATTTTCCTGCATGGCTGGCTGCATCAGATGGACTAACAAGAAGTTAAGTTAATGGCTGTTTTATTACCAATCACTCTCTTAGTTAAAGTTTTGTATCTCACTCAAGATCCAGTCATTCTCTGAATGCAGCATAGTTGTGTAACATTTTTTCCCTGTTATTCTTATATATGTGTGTATATATATTGATATATATATATATATTGATATATATATATATATTTATATGTATGTATATATATATATATATATATATATACATATAAATATGTATATATTTAAATAATGAATAAAGAACTCACCTTCCGTGGGCTGCAAGCACTCTGTACTTCCACAGTCAGTTAGGCAACACTTGAGTGTACCACTGCAGTCACTGTCTGCCTTGCAAGGCTTGGTACATTTGGTTCCGATAGAAAAGTCGATCAGCTGAGGGCATCTGCCATTTTTGTTTCCTGAGATTTCAAGTGAAGAAAAGAGCAGGGAATGGCTTATCCTGTATTCAGAGACACCAAGTTTGGTACTCACAGGACCAAAAAGCAGCAATTTTAAAACATAATATTGTTATTTTCATGAATGATGTCGTATTAAATGTTTCCACTATGTATGCTCTTTAACTTACATTATTTTCATTTAAGCCTCAATGATTCAGTTGCATGGTCAACTTCACATAATGTGAGTCTTACACTTGATCCTAATCATCTTTGCAACATAAATGTTTGAACATTTTACTTATTATACCCTTTAAACGGAAATCTGACAGTAATGAGAACAGAAATGTGTTTCGTTTTTTTTTTTTGTGATTACTAGTTACTTAAAGGAGTAACAAAGGCAGGAGGATCAAAGACATTTATATTATTTAGTGGAATTTCGGGCGCATTACGTAATCAATGGCGGCTTACTCTGTACTGTGGTAAGGCCTTAGAAGCCAATTTTCAAAGCGAGCGTATTTAGTCAAACAGGAAGCGGTTAACTTAAAATTTGATTATTAGAGAGTTTTTAGGTTACTGAAGAAAATGAAATTGATCCCTGCCTTCATTATTTCCATTAAAGTTAGACATAATGTAGTTTTTCTGTGACAGTAAAAGGGGAATGAAACCTTGTACAAAGGCAGATCCTTCCTAAATATTGAATATTAGAGAGTTTTTAGATTACTGAAGAAAATGAAATTGTCTCTGATCCCTGTCTTCATTATTTCCATTAAAGTAAGACATAACAAAATATTCATCTGCAAAATAAGGCAATATTGCAAAAATGGATTACGGATACATAAATAGATACACTAATAAGTAATAAATATATCAACTTTTGGGGTTGCCCCAGAAGAGACTTCCTTCACAGAAGATTCCAAGCATAATCTCACAAGATTTGTCCTTAATTAATACACTTAGGATACTCTACTTACTCTTTTCAGCACCATGAACACCAACCTATGATGAAAACAAAAGAAAACAACTTTGATTCTTGAGCAAAAAAGAAACTTTCTACTACATTAAGAATTATTTTGCCTGGCAAAACTTCTAGATATTCTACTTTTTCCTCCATTAAAAAAAAAAGAAATATTCAAAGTCAAATAGTTATTAACATCATCTGACAACAGTATTGGCAATTCCAGCTTCTGATCATTATTTGTACAACTGCAATAAAATGAACAGTGACTTTTCGGCAGTCCATTGAAAATATTTGGTTTGAAGAAATCTGCACAGTATACAGTATACCTGACTGAAAATAAAAGCAAAAGGTTTAAACACAAAACATTCAATGTCCTATGAAGGCTATACTGTGACTGTATCTGATGGCACTTCCATCTGAGCAACAACCAAACCAGAGAGCAATCCTGACAAGATTGTTAGGGAAATACCACCCAGTATTTCCCGACCGGGAAATATCATCAGACAAGATGGAAATATTAGGGAATATTAAACAACTGAATACTTTTCAATTTTTCAACTTGTTCTTTCATGCAAAAGTGTCATATAAACAGCAATTTCAAAGCAAAATACCCAGAAAATGACCCCAAAAAAAGGGTACTCTAAAACTTGTGATTGGTGCCAACTGCTCCTTCAAGTTTTCTGTTTCATTGAGATTGTGCATTTTAAGTTTTTGATGCAATGATCAATCGAGTCCTCATTTTGAGCCACAAACAAAAGAATGAATGGGCAGTTCTGGATGTAGACGGTGTCTATGCACTGTAGTTGGCTGTTCAATCGGGTGTCACAGGGGAGTTGAACAGATTTTGCATTCACCAATGTTTCCCGGTATTTACCATTATTTCCTGGCCGGGCTATATTAATATTTCCCAGGAAATAACCAACTCCCAAATTCTCATCACAAAACATCCTTTATGAACAATAGATGATGGGCTACCATAATTTTATTCAGCTTTCAGAGAGAGAGAGACACACAATGTCCACACAATCACACATACAAGCCACGGGACAGACTGCATTGTACCCGAGTAACCAGACTCCCACATATATATAGTTATCCTCGGTCACCCGACTCAGGAATGTTATCATACATGCAAGCCTTTCTATAGCAACTGAACTCTATATGCCTAGTTTTCCAAACCTTTCAAAAAATGTTATTAAATCCCACACTTTTTCAAGACCAAAACATTTTTAGCAATATATACCATTGATAAAGCTTATGCACACACTTCATTATGTTAGGCTATCTTTGGAAGGTGGTAGGCCTAACAATTATAACCCTTGCCAAAGGTATGCTAACCACTAACATTAAATAGCTACAAGGTTAGGACAGAAAATTATAGTGACAGAGACATAATGTTCATTCTGTGGAAAAGGAAACCTTTTTTCTATGTGGTCATGGAAATAGGAAGTGGGTTCAAATGACCATTTTTTCTCACTTTCCAGACTGAACTTTGTAAATAAAGCTCTTTCAAGACCCAACAAAAGAGTTTCCATGTTGCCCTACATTTTCCAGACTTTGTGGGAACCCTGTCTACAGAACTTCATGATAGGTTCCAACCAATGACATATCCCATCTCTGCAAGTATAGTTTAATCAACTATAATGAGCATTTACGTACAATTCCAAGACTAAAAGAGAATGGGCCAACTTTTTTGAAAATCACACATGGTCGAAAGCATTTCAAGTGATTTTGTTGATAGTTCAATAAGGAAATTTGAAAGTACACATCAATGTCATTTAGGCCTATGTGTAACCTGGTCAAACTTTGATTGAATCCAGTACTTGATGGAGAAAAAACTAGAGGAATCACCATTACTGCTGAACAAGAGTGCTTATTCCATACATCATCAAGCTAAGTCTGATGTTGAGGCCATGGCACCTGACAGTGGGCAAAAGAATTTAACTTAGAATATACTTGGCTATGCACAATGAAACCATAATTTTATTTAAACACCTTCCTTAGTAACATAGTCTCTAAGTACTGTACTGTAGAATACCTTATCATGGCCAGGCTGTACATTAGGCCAGAGCCTTGGGTACATATACTATAAATTTTGTCAATATTTTATCTTGAAATATTTGGTAATACCTTTTAATCAACAGTTGGGTTTCACATATTTCATGCACTGTTATAACATTTGAAGCTTCTCTTTTCAATTTTTTCTTAGTTTGTTATTAGCTTTTACGTACGAGTCCTGCATTGCATTTCATCTGCCAGGAGTAATTTAGGCTGCAACGTTTGCAGAAGTTTGTGATGTTACTGTTAATCCTTCACCGAATATGCGAAAACCTAACCTTAGGCTTAGGTTCTATTGGTATTGAGTATATTTGATAGGCTAACACAATACGTGTTCGTGACTATCGGTCTTAAGCTAATAATAAGTATTTTTATAGTACTGAATAATCACCGAGAAATATACACAAGCAACACTCACCCACATCAGCACTACCAATAATGCTAAAACCTTCATAATTAACAAATTTCTGTTTCCAAAGGCAAGGGATATCAGATAAGTATAACGAATGTTGGAAAGAATACCGCACGCACACGACACTTGTTGCTAACTTCTTTTGGGGTGGTGTATGATTGCAGCACTTATATATAGGCCTATATTGTTATTGTTATGGTTTCGGTTTATCAGCCGAGATTTAGGCTACGTCATTTCCGTTTACGTTATAATTGGTGAGTGACTGCCAATGATACGGCGAAAAGGTCACAAGAATATTTCCTAAAATAAGCTGGAGTATTTATTTCGCTCATTCTATCTGACCTCTTGTTCTATCTGCCTCAGTTTACTTTTATTTTCCTACCAGACTGAAAGATCTGAGAAATGTTGATCATTTGATTTGATCTCTTCACATCTGGCAACAATTCCGGAGTATGTAATTTTGGCATGCTTAAATGACATCGTAAGACTGTCTGATATAGGTGGGGAAGTTGTGTGTAAGTTTGTGCCTTTGGGTATTTAAGAAAGGGGAGGGAAGGGAAGAACGTAGCAAGTAGTACCCGTGCTTTCCTATCATAACAATATTTTGTCTTTGGTTTACATTAGGGATATTGACCTCGAGCAATGAAACTGATTAAGGGATTCTGTATGAATTAGGGAAGGGGCAGGGGGAGTTGTGGAAGGTATAAGAACTAATTACAGTCAAAAATTGTAATTTCAACCTTAGCCTCATTGTTGATGAATCATTAAATGAGTCGGCAGAAAATACTATCATTTTGCAAATCAGGTGAAAGTGTGGTTCACGTGCATTTCCTTTGTGGACGGATTTGAAAGTATATAGTTGTCCCGTCGGGTTCGAGGAACATTGAATATTTTTTTTTCTTGTTCTTTTAATAGTTTTCACGTTCCGTGACGTATAAACAATAATTTGCCATGTAAACGACCTTAGTTTCGGAATTGCAGATCGGTTGCGCTTTACTGTGAACGACAAATATCCACTGGTTTTTAGTTATGGAAATATGAGCGCTGGTTTAATCAGTAAGGAGACATAATAACAATTCTTCGCACCATTTTTTGGAAATCAGCTTCCAGGGGAATCGAGTGCCAGGCTGGTCTGGGCCATTGGGGCAATTATGTAAACGAGCACCCCCTTTTTTAACTCTTCATTTGCCCAAAGTATCCTACATATTATGATGGAAATGAGAATAGCTGGTCTGCATTACTTATCTAATATTTCTCAGAGCCTCCAAATGACTCCGAAACCCGGGGTTATAGCCCGAGTGGGGGGGGGGGTTACATAGGTAATGAACACACTGGACCTGAATATTGCAACCACCGATGTATGATCTGGGCAAGTATAGATTTACAGAGGAGACCAAAGTAGTGAATAGCTACTAAACAGTTTCGTTACATGTTAGGCAGAACATTGGATCCAATTAGATCTTCAGAATTATGCAAAGGTATAATCTATATATTTAGAAACATACGTCAACTCAGAAAAAGTATACTCCGGTACAATGTACGCCTGATTTAGTGGAAATGTGTTCTTATTTCAAGCATTTCAACTAAAGGCAGAAAGAAGACCACCCGGTGCAGGCTAACTGAGAAACTAAGAAGACAGGTTTTCTGTAAAGTGAGGGCAGCATACACAAAGTCTGCTGTACTTGAAGATGAACACATGAGCTAATAATAGATACATTTATTTGGATTCTTAGCATTTCGTCGCACAGACACTTTTTCATGTTTTGCTACAAGAAGGCAAAATTGGAAACTTACACAAGTTTCGATAGTTTTTATTTCAACAATTGAAATGAAATTTAAGAATAGTAACAATAGTGAACTACATTGCTATCGGATTTTAGCATGATGAAAGCATCGACAAAAGTATTCAATGCCAACCCACAAGAGTTTTTTTTTTTGCTTAAAGGCATTGAAGACTCGCCCCAAACCGCGTTCCGCGCTCTGAAAAAGTTAACTTTCCGTTGCTTGCAAGTGAAGTTTTCTGCTTGTCGCTACAAAATGCAGACAGTAATGAAACGTGACGGACAAACAGCCCTTACGAAATCTTCTTTCCAAAGTACGGATAACGACCGTTCACGAGGTAGCGCCGAGGGATGCATATCTGTCTTAGCCGGGAACAATAGTTGTATCTTTGAGATGCGAGAAGATGGCGCGACGAAATTAGGAGCAACTTGTCAGACCGGGATGGTTTCTACGGACATCACGTGGTCTCCATTAGAAGGTGACCGCCTCCTATAGGGACGCACGACAATTGCCCCTATTATAATGAATTCAAGGACTGGTGGAGCTCGACGACGAATACATGGCTTTTCGAAATGGACCCGAAGTAGAACAGGTGATACGCAATATCGAAAAACGGTTGACGGGTGATGAGAAATTTACAGCTACCATAGGTGAGCTATTGCGTCACGAGGTCTCACCGTTTACAACGCCCCTCCCAGCCCTACCCCACCCACCCCGTCCAAACCCACTCGCCCCCTCCGAGGAAAGGGACAAATTTCTCGAGAAAAATCTTGTTTGAAGCGAACGTAATATTGTTTGATTTTCTCCACCCCACCACTTCCGCAACTCCAAATCTCGAACTTTGTTATTGTGGAAAAAAATATGAGTATTATTCAATGTGGGTTAGGATTTTTCCCTTTTTTATATTGTTTTCTTTTTCAAAATCTGTTCGATGTTTCCTTTGATATATTTTATCGAAGATAATAAACTTCTGTATCAGATAACAATATGAATTAATTAATACTTATACTTAATTATACTCTACTACAACATGTGCAAGAAGTCAACGTTCTGGAAAGAATATGCGGTATGGAAAGTGCCCTCTTTAGTGAATCCAATTGGTGTAATCTTTTCTCACAATCGGATCTTCGATTGAACGAGTATCTGGAAGAACTTGTCGAGTATTGGTACGCGTCACATGGGTACTCAATTAACTACCAACCTTCATGTGTCCTCCTAAAGAATATATCGAGTTATCAACAGACAGCAGTAGAACAAAAGAGGTATGTTTCCATGTTTGAATATAAATTATAATGCAACACGTCACCGTTGAAAACTTTATATACTTTTGTTTTTTTTTCCCCTCAAAATAGTATTAGTATTATTATATCGTATTAGTATTATTCATCATAAAGGCTTAACAGTATCATCAACATAATTACAAAATCATTATTTCTTGAATATTTTTCATACCTTTAGTCCTTTTTGGCCAGCTCCATAACCATATTATATTCCTATAGAAATGCATCTCGCAAAGTTATGAAGTATGAAAGTATAAATGTGAAGAAAACAAAGCAAGTTCGTCAATGTGCGTCGATGACATCACTGATGTTTGTTTCAAGTTCACTGCAGAATGCATGTTAATTGACTTCAGATGTTGTTATCTCGGCTGCAGGTATAGCGGCTGCAGGAAATGATTATAAATATTCTTTTTTATTATCTCATCCACTTTTAGATCATTCTAATATCTTCTTCTGGCATTCAAAGAGGCCTAAAATTTATCAATAAAACTTGACACTGATATCATATCTGAAGCTATGTCACTTATTCACTTGGTTACACAATCATGTACCAGTAGCCCAGTGGAGTGACCAGTAGAGATCATTGCCCAACATTTAGTTTGAAATACCTCCCCTCCCCTCCCCTGCCAAATGCTCTCTTGAGCTCAAATGTCCGTTACATTGCCCAGTAGCACCAAACATACACATCTTCCATGTATTTTGTCTTTGTTCGCTATTGTTTTTTTTTTCTCTCTTATACATGCAGTAAAACAAAGAAAGGGATGTACAAGTTCGCCCACTCCGACACTGTTCAGGGGCTACTCTCTTTGATGGACCTTTATCGTCCCGAAGTGGCACCACTCGCAAATAACTACCCAATTGATGTCGTCTGGGACTACAATGCCGCCATTATTACATGTCCCTTTGCTAGTAACATTGGTTTTACCCTATTCCAATGCCCCGTGACGTCACGGGTGATGAAAGTTACTATAAAGTACTTGTTACTCATATAGCGAACAACCCATCAGAGTATAGGAACTTGTCAGACCTATTTCTGCCAGTATTCAAAGATGACGTCATTGACTTACAAACCGGCGCTTGTAACTTTGAAGAAATATGTAGCAATGCGTTAGCTTTAAAATCAAGTGGGGTATTCTTGGCCATATTCTACCTTTTACGTCATTTTGCTAACTAAATTGTTTCCACTGTATGCCCCCTCCTGTATCTTGCTCTCCTCTATGTATAAGCTCAACCCCCCCCCCACCCCCACCTGTCAAAGATATATCCCGAGTAGATTTCAAAATAAAATGTCCATTGGCCCAAACGATTAAAGGGAAAGTGCCTGAAGCAATATAAGTAAGTGTGATTTGGGTTTTGTCAATTTTATTTGGAGCGGAGGGGCGTTTCAGATATCATCATTGTTTTCTTTTGTATTAGAGAGCCGTAAGCGAAAATGCAGACGATGTGAAACCTTGTTCATGGGATTAATATTACACAAAAATATTACACAAAATATGTAGCTATAATGGCGATAAGCTACAATAAGCCAGGCGCGTAGCCAGGAATTTGCCAAGGGAGGGGCGAAACTAGATTCGGCATTGCAAACTATTTAAGCGTAGCGCCACCATAAGTTGGCGCGAAACGTACAAGAAAATTTTGGCTGAAAATGCCTCCCAGATCGCTGGAAATGGCACTTTCCAGGCCTTGTAAGTTGTATCTTAGCTTTTTCTCTTTTGAAAATACTAGCGATATCATAAAAACATTCAAACAAATTTTTAAAAATATGCTCAAGGGGGAGGGGGGGGCGGCTGTAAGCCCTAACCAAATAGAGCCACGACACTACTCTTTTTCCATATGAGTGGGGGGGGGGGGACATTTGATATTGCTTTTCCCACCCATCGAAATGTGGGGGGACGTGTCCCCCCGTCCCCCCTGGATTGACGCCCATGGCCAAAGGGGAGGGGACCCTTGTATCGCGGATGCTTCGCCAACCCTGTTATTGCCCGATAAAAAAACACTGAAATTTAGTTGGTAACCGTTCTAAAATTTCTTGTCCTGTTAGGCAGAAATTTCGGAGCCTACTTTTCCTCTTCCCACACGTACAACACAATAATCAAAGTTTCCTCCAACGTCTGCTAAAGTAGAGAAGTTTTCAACTTATAAGTCCAACTCTCGATAATTTGAAGGCGCAGATTCAGGAGTGTGTGTGGGCCGAGTGTATTTACCCTGACTTTCGATTCTTTTTTAAATTCTTTAATATTAGCAGACCTAACTTTTAACCCAACATATGCATCAGAATACACCATTTGACGACTAAAATTTTATTTTAGGTGGAGGGCAGGGACATACCCCGCTTGTAAAACTCTGGACTTGTGTCCCTTGTTCGGGACTATCATACATTCATGACACTGGCCAATGCGAATTTACCGTCACGATTGCTTGTGATGGTGATAACTGCAAAAGAACTCACCTCACTAGGGCTTTTATTTTTGGCGGGTTTTCAAATCTTGGCCTGTACCGCGCTGGGAAAAAATCGCTTCCCGGATGCATGCATATGGAGTGAACAGTTGCGAGCATGCTTGCATGCATGAAAGCGACAATATACAATGCAGCATGCATGGGCAACAAGAACTGGTTACTGGGCGGGCAGCTACATTGCACATGCGCACTAAATCTGTCAGCCACACCATGCGTGATGATACGTACATAGCTAGCTGCCTTGGCATTCAACATAACTTAACTACACTTTGCGTTACAGTTCAGGTTAGCAACTCAGATCAGTCCCGCGAGCCTCTTCTACATCCATCAAAATTGCTTCATCTCGGAAGTTCACACAGATTGCCTCCAAAATGACCCAAGTTTTCTTCGACATGAAGGCTGGTGGCCAACCTATAGGGAGGATTGTAATGAAGGTATCGACGACAAAAGTGTTACTTCCTCTATGGAATTTTCCTATGACGCTCACCTTATTAATGTCAGACAAAGAAGTTAGGCCAAATGTTAGGCGATTTAAGCATGGGTCATGCATGCAGTGACTCAATATTCAGGTTAGGCTATTGTTAGGCTTGAACCGTTTTGTATGTACCTAGCCTAGGCCTACGTTAATTAAGCCTAAGGAAGCTAGACTAGGCCCATGTGTTTCTTTTATTCGTGACCTATCATCAGTTTTCGGCCCAGTTTTCTGACGATTCTACATCACATCAATTGTATGAGAACAGCTTTTGCGTTGTAGGCCTAATTAAACATTAAGTTATAATTAGCCAAATACAGCCATTGGCATTTGGCTTAACAAGTGACATAACAAGATGTAGCCTAGGCCCAGCCTAACTTAAGATAATAATGGTGGATAGCCAAGGCTAAATAATCCCAACCAGTATTGATACTGAAGGCCATAAGTTCCTATGTATGTAAAGATGAGCTCATCATTGTTTCTTTGTAGTGTTAAAACCAAATAAATCTGCTGGCAATGAGGGTTTCTGGCCTTTGGTAGTTCATTAGGTTATTCTTACATATCCCACCCATTGACCTAGTACTGTATACTTTTAACTTGCCTTTCAATGAGGGAACTTTCCAGCTGAACTCAAAATATGCAAGTTTTCCCCGTGTGCAAACAAGGGGATCTAAATCAATTTTCAAGTACCCATCCAGTCTCAGTATTATCATGTTCCTAAAGTTTTTTAAGAAAAGACACTTCATGACAAACACAACACATATTTGTATTATGAAATTTTAATTTTTCCTCATAAAGTAAGTGATAAACAAAGTAAAACAATTCGCAAAATCATTAATAAAAAGCTAGGCCTACTATAGTGTCTCAAACAATTCCAAAGATCATTGGCAAAAAAACCTACGAAGGTAGCTTGGCTTCTGTAACATTGGGGCTTCTCTAGTACAAGGCATATACTTTACAGTAGCTAGTTGTGCGCGAGTCGTAAGCCTATACAGTACCTCACTGCACCTTAGAAACGCAATTACCCGGCACATTAATTAATAAGCCAAGTGTAGATTCTTTTAGAAATTGGCTAGATTTCAGCACGTCTGGAAAACCTTTGCGAACCTTCCAAACCAGGTTCGCGGGAAATCCCCGATGCTCGTGGGAAATCCAGCCTGGCTGAAGAAACAAAAATCGGGGGGGGGGGGGGGGGGAGAAAATGAAAAAAAAACCGAAGGGAATATAAGTTCATCTGTAAAAAACAAAAAGTAAAATTTTACAAGAAAAGTTTCATAAACAAAAGGGAAGTTATCAGAGAGCGAGCTCTCAATTTTAGTTGCAATACCAAGGAGTAATGATTTGATACTCACAAGGGCAATGCCAATGGCTATTTTCACTAAAATTAAAAAATAAATGTGTCACACGGACTTATTCACTTTACCGTATACAAAAAAAAGAATTAGTTGAGAAATTTCCAACTGTGTACGAAAAGTAAGGTGGTAGACTTTCAAATGTTACGAAAGATTGAGCAAAAAACTTTCTAAAAATTCACGCGAAACTGGCATATCGTGCTAAATGCAACTATGTCATGTTAAGAAGGCTCTAGTACACCCATTCATGAATATAGGACCACATCTTGTGTTTAGCGGGGAGAAAGGAAAGTATTTTCTAGAATTTCCAAAAATATGAAAACAATAACATCTTACCATAGGTAGTGTTCAACCGATTATGCATAACAGAAAATACCGATTACCGATTATTTTTTCCACAATCGTACCGATTCCGATTATTTGAAAATGAGAAAATATATACGAAATCGGCAATAAAGTTTGACAGAAACAATTATTGTTGTGATTTTCCTGTTTCCTTTTGCTTTGTTGTTATGCAAGGCTCTAAGGTATCATTTTGTATGTACCAAATTACCTTTTTTTTTTTTTTAAATTTCCAAAATACTGAAATATGACATCCTACCTAGTCAGTACTGTGCTAAGCAAATGGCCTAACCACCTCGACGTGAATGTCACCTGTTAATGGCTTGAAATGGGCTAAGAATAGTTACTCAAAATATCCATCTCAAAAAGTATCTCAGACAAACCATCCATTTCCAATCTTTACCAAAGTGTAAATTTTAATGACATATTACCTTCATTCTGACATTATTTTCTACTTATTTTCAGTATTGTACTGTTTATGAACAAATAGAAATGTTACTAACTTCAAGTTAAACATACCTATTCGTTACCTATTTAACTCCATTCAGGTTCAATTAGAAAATGTAAGCTTAGGCCAATCAAACTGAAAAGCAAATTGTACCATCGTAACTTGTTTAAAATTACTCTAAAATGTAATACCAGATTGATGTAAAGAAATAATAACAACTAGAAACTACTCCAATATAAAATATAACATTCCCTCTATAAGAAATATCACTTACAGTACCTTCCACACAAATGCCGATTTCCAGCAAATTGAAAGTTTGCTACTCATTTTTTTTTTTGCAAACCCATGGTTAGGCTACATTTCCCATTGACTTAGTGTGGTTGTTAGGCTAACATGTGGTCGAAGATTGCAGTTTCTGTGGATATTTTTAGTTTTTATTTGCGACACAACTAGAGCGAATAAACAGATGGCAAGGTTAGATTTCCATGCAGTTGACTTAGTGTGAAGTAAGGCTACCATGTGGTCGGAGATTTGTGAGGATTTTTAGGTTATTTTCGCTGGTACTGAAATTGCTTCGTGCTAGTTTACACGTTTAAACGTGTAAACGAACGAAACATCGTTTAAACGTTTAATAAAACCTTATGAACGTTTAAACGAAACTATGATATCGACTGAAAATTAAATTATTGGCAAAAATCGCGTATCCATTCCCGTGTTTATTTTGTCTACTACGCGAAATAACAACACAACTTACGATCAGTCGAATCATAAACCGCGAACGTAATCCTACTTTTGTCCCCCCACCCCCCCCCCGATGTATCCGGCGATATGAATGGCTTAAACTTGAACGCTGTTATCCTTTTGTGAAAACTTCCTGATTCGCGGCACAAGTGTACTTTATATCGAGTCGACAGCGGCGGCGCAGATAATCCAGTCAATGCATGTTCGATCGAAATGATTACAATCCCTGTCCATCACGTTGAACTCTCCGACCAGAAAATACCGGGTCGAATACTCGACTTGGTAATAGTTGTTCAAATACATGATCAAAGGAAATGTATCGATTGGAGATCTTAAAAAAAACTCTGAAAATCAGTAGAGAAATTACCAATTGTGTACAAAAAGTAAGTTGGTACACCTTTCAAATTTTACGAAAGATCCAGCAAAACACTTTCGAAAAATTCACGCGAAACTGGCAAATCGTGCTAAATGCAACTAATGTCATGTATACAAGGCTCTAGTACACCCATTTATGAATAAACCGTAAGACCACATCTGGTGTTAAGCGGGGGGGAAAAGAAAGTATTTTCTAGAATTTCCAAAAATACGGAAAAATAATGTCCTACCATAGTTAAGTGTATAGCAAATAGCCTAACCAACTCGTCTGTTACGGATCTCACGTAACTACAAAAACACAACCAATTGTATTTTGCGAACTTGACGTTTTCTACAAGAACATGGAGATAATGTTAAGCATTAGTTAATCATGCCGTGTGGCCTAAAACATATTTTATTACAAGGTTTACTTTCATAAAGATGACCATAGCTTGATATCTTGTGCTGCGTGTATTAACTGTGCCTCGTGTATCATGGGGAATACTCCATGAAACGTTTCTTGGAAACGTGCCAAAAATGTTAACAAGCAGGTGTTAGACGGGATGAGTGCGCAGTTTGTACCTGGGAAAATTCTGAGCACATATACAGTATCCTACCGTAGTATTTAAGTTAGGTTAAACCGTACTGCAGTTGTAAACTGATGTACGTTTAGTGCGCGCTATTCATTGTTAGGCATTCTAGAAACGGGGCTTTGCCGAACGTTTTTTGTTTCATAATATCGGAGGTTCTGTAAGTTAAACTTTTTAAAGATTGTAAGACAGATTAAATCTCTTTTCATTTTATAACATAATACAGCTACTCTAACTTGTCATTTAAAATTTTTCATCAGCTTCGTGACAATTTAAATTCAAAAAGTTGTCAGTATTTTGCATCCTCAACTGCGATTTTTTTTATCGCCAGACACGCAAAAAATTCCTTTTCCGGGGTCTTCGCCCCACCAGGGCCCTAGGGCGGTCCCCTGGACCCCACGCCTTTATGCTCGGCGTTTTCTCGCGATTTTCGCGAACGTTTAAACGAACGAAAAATCGGCCGTTTAAACGTTTAGGTCTTAAAACGAAAAGTCACAGCCCTACGTCGTGCAGGCCGTAATTTGCCACGGTAACTTCCCGGTGATTGTGCGCGACCCTGCCGCACTGCTTCAAATTTGATGCGAGATGTGAAAACTGTTTGCGCGATTCGCGCTGCAACTGCAATTCCTAGCTAAAGCAAACGCATGTCACAATTAATTTTACACAGACACCTGATATAACGAGGGCGATTTTCTTATATTTCTTTTTCGCACTCGTAATTGTGCTTGAGGAGGGCTTTTTAGCACTTGCGAGGGCGAATCGCCCATCGCCCCGTTTATTTCCGACCCTGTCAAAAACATTCGTTAATTCGCGAAATTGGTATTGCTGCTATGCTTACTGTGCCAAGAAATTTGAAGTCACTAACCACGAGGGAAGCAAAATCGGCGACCCTGGTAGCGTACTGTAAATTGATGAAAGTATACACTGTGAAAGACGTATAGAGGGTGTCTTATTTTAATATTGCGTAGTGAAAGAACAAACCTAATACATCAGTTGATATTTTCAACTTCCATATGTTTTTGAATAATGATATTTTCACCTTCCATGTGTTTTTGAATAATCGGTATGAAATAACTGGTATTCCACGTAATTTTTACCAATTCCGATTATGTTCCGATTATGCAATATTCGTACCGATTCCGATTAGGTTAATCGGTTGAACACTAACCATAGGTAGGTGTATAGCCTAAAACCACACTAAGTCAATGGGGAAATATAGCCTAACCATCTGTTCATGCGCTGAAATTGTGACGCAGTTATAAGATATCCATGGAATACTTTCATTATTGCTGTTATTTTCTATTGGCACCTGTTGCAACTATGATGTTAATTTTCAGTTGTATAGTAATGTAACAAGCAGGCGTGCCAAATTGTTCAGTAACAGAACTACTGTATAGTACATGTACAGTCACATTCAAACAATTCTTTTGCTAGCTGTCTTGTGACTGCTGCTCATGAAAGTTTGCGCTTGTGTTATGTAAAGCAGGAGTGATTTGGGAATGTAATTTTCACAAGAGGTATGTAACATTATTTTTGTTGTTGCTAACATTAAATATTGTCTTTTTCATATTTCATTAACAGTTGGAGGATGCAGTTGTGCCAAAAACAGTAGGTGAGCAACAGTTTATCAGTGTTTTTTTCTGTTACACTTTTTTTTAAATTTTTTATGTGGATGTCTGTTTATCTCTTTTCTCTGAGATTGCTTGCTAGCTAAGAAAACATCTAGTTGTCTTCAACTACTCAAATCATACAAAGGAATACCATTCTTATATGTACATTTACTTACTGTAAAAGAATACTTTTTTTCTAGATTCTTTGAAACCAATAAGGTTGTATTGTTGTCCTAAATGACATTTGCCGGTTTGAACTTGACAACACAGCTTTCTCAAATATAAAGGTTCCTGAAAAAAAACTGGCATGTTAAGCCTAGGTTGACCTAATGCTGCAGAAAATTTATAGTGATTGTATTAGGCAATCAACTTCAACCAACAGAAATTGCTCTGCATGAATCAAGTACTTGAGCAAAAATTAATGGCAAATTTTTTTTGTTTCTCCTTCAGATAATTTTGTACAGTTGTGTACTGGAGAAAAAGGCTTTGGATACAAGGGTAGTTGTTTCCATCGTGTCATCCCAGGTTTCATGTGTCAAGGTGGTGACTTCACCAAAGGCGATGGCACTGGCGGAAAGAGCATCTATGGAAACAAATTCGCAGATGAAAACTTTCAGTTGAAGCATAAGGGGAAAGGTATCATCAATAACTATGTACACTGTTTCTTCGTTAGTGAAATAATTCCTCTGAAGTACATTGGGCAAATTGCTGTAGTAATTATGCAAAGATGTTGACCAAATTTGGTGTACAGTGTGAATGTAATATTTTCAGTATTTTCTGAGAAACAAAATTCATAAGATTGAAATTTATATAAAAACTGTAGTGGCAGACTTGTTTCATGTTACAAGTATAAAGTTTATTCTAGTTGATGGGCTAGTCCAATTTAACTAACATAAATAATATCATGGAAATTATTTCAACTTAGGTTGAGATAGTTAAGCTGAACTTAAGACATGGGGTCAACAGGTCAGATCCCCCTCCCCACACACACCTCAGTGAGCACACTTAGGCTATTTATTTCATTCCTTTTGTCGATCAAATATGATTTGAGGTCCACAGGTCAATGAGTAAAATCTTTGTAAACACAATACCTCCTTCCACCCCCCCCCCCCCCCAATGTACACATTAGTGAACACACTAAGACTTTAATTCCTCTTGTTGATCAAATGTGTCCACAGGTAAAGAAATAGAGTCATTGTAAATACATTACCTCTGGAAGATAAGCTTAATTCAGTTGTTGCAAAGATCATTGAATATGTAGCAAGCATGAGCTTTTCCGCGAATTTGCGGAATATCCGCGATTTCTTTTCTACCACAGGACAAAAACTATTATCCTAACACACTGTAGCATACGCAAACTGGAACCTATACCGCAATTGTTGCAAAATTCCGTGATTTTTTTTTTACCCCAGGTTCATCCTTGATGTAGTCAAATTTATATTTTCCAAGGACTTAGGAATACAGGACTATGCCCATTGGTTGTCTGGTTTTAATGACAGTGGTATCATAGTAACAGGCATAGGGGTTTATAATGATACATATATAATATGTCTTAACATTACATTTGGCTCATGAGTATGTGTTTTTTTTTTTTCTGTTTCTGAAGGTATTCTCTCCATGGCAAATGCTGGCCCAAATACTAACGGCTCACAGTTCTTCATCTGTACAGCTAAGACGCCATGGTAATTTTATATTCTTGTTTGTCATTGCACATTGAAATTTTTGACGTTTTATGTGTTCGGTGTTTACGTAGATGGTTTTTTAGTTTGCGCCATTCTCATACCATGTATAGACCTCAGTAGAAATAATTTTGAACTAGGACAATCCGCTGTTTTTTTTTGTTTTTTTTAACCTTAAAAATTGCATATATACTACACCAATATTTAAAACTTCCAATCAACTCTGACCAAATTGACCTAAAAGGTACTTTTATGGGTATTTTAATACTCTGAATTATTCACAAGCTTTTGGGAATGTTTAATGAGAAAAGTTTGGAAAAGAGACAGTCAGTATGTAAAGAACTGCTGTTAAGTTATTATTGAAATTGATACATGAATGCCCAGTGTTGTACTATCTAACAATCTTGGTGTGAATGTACCAATGACATGCAATCCTAGATGCAAACCAAAGAATTCTCATTGAATTAAATGAAGTTGTTGTCATTTGAATGGAGATATATCAAGAAGTGTATTATTGTGGTGTAGTTTGCCTCAATAAAGAGATAGTAAATAGGCAACTCTTTCTCAACTTACTGCATCAATGGTTTGGGCTATTTTGGGCCAACCTATCTTTTTATAGAGCTCTATATGGTTATATAGATTGTTACAGCAACTGATGGTTTTCCTACTTAACATGAATATGATTAAAATCAGTTGGCACAATGTTCATTGAAAGTTATCTTACTGATTCCTAAATATCCGTCCTTCTGTTCTTCAATGAAATCGCTCCTCACATCAGAAGCACTCTTGAGCAGTACATACAACAGTTTCAACAAGAAATACGATGATACACCAAAAAAAAAAAAATTAGGACCCTAGCAGACTAACATGTGAAACCAACTTCTTAATTGCATTGATAGCAGAATCACCAAGTGTGTCTTAGTTTTTCTGGGTGGAAAATGTTTGCTTTTCAAGAGAGCTTCCAAACATGTTGCTATCTGGTGGTAGCTGTCTCTTGTGATTCAAGTTGATTATGTAATGTCTGTGTTTATCCAGATAAACAGAAAATTGTAAACATTGGACCTCAAAACAGATCGAACAAAGTCAGGGTATGGGGGGGGGGGGAGGCGGTCAGTGTGCAGTGTATTTTAAATTCCCATATCTTGTCAATTTCTTCCATTTTACCAAATGTTATATTTTCACTTCTTTTCCTAGGCTCGATGGCAAGCATGTGGTTTTTGGATGTGTCACCGATGGCATGGACGTCATAGACAAGATTGAAGGATATGGCTCGCAGAGTGGCAAGACCTCTAAAAAGATTGAAATTGCTAACTGTGGAAAGCTATAAATATGCAGTTACCTTGTTTATGAATCTAAACACTGCTGCACCGAATCTATCAATGGTTCAACACTTAGTGTACCTTGCTTGGAGGGGAATGAGGCAGGGTAGTAATTAAGGGGGAAAATGTTTTTCTCTTGAGGGGTGGGGGGGGGGTGTTTCTGTGTGTTTTGTGTATTGGCTTTTTGTGATACTATCAGATCACATCTGTAGTGTTTTCATATTTCAGAAGTAGCTGCAAAATGGCTAGAGGTGCCACTGCAGATATATTAGGTTATGTTCAAGATAGGTTTATTGCCCCTGAAAAATTTGACTGACTTTGCAACATTGAAGCCGTTGTTGAAGCTGCACCCTAAATTTAATCCATTCCAAATCCTTTTCTGAAATCATGAAATGTTTTGTGTAGCACAATAATAATACTTAACAAACTTTCTGTGTAAAGAAACAACACCAGCAAGCACTTAACACCATGAGATGCTTACTCCTGAAAGAAGTATTACTGTATTGAAATTTAATCAATGTTAAATGATATCAAATATCTCTTTTTGAAGAATGCACTGACTTGAAAGTCAATACTATCTTTGGCAAAGCTGGCTAAATAAAATTGATATGATCTCCCATTACTACAAATTTCTTCTTGTAATCTGTGCTACTTATTTTCCTTTCCCTGAAAATTTGGGGTTACTCCATCCATTGAGGTTTAAGAGGCCATTTAAGCATTTCCACAACAAGTTGTAAAAAGCACTCTTTTGTTTACTTGTCAATGGCTTTGCAATGGTGATGATATCTCTGTGTATGTGACAAATTTTATAATCATGCTAGCTTTAAGAAGCAACCCTTGGTTGAACTTCATACTTATGATGTAAATCAACCCTGGGAGAGTTTTGTGAAGAACGATTGCCATACGTTAAAGTCAAGACGTGTGAATTTTCGCAACCACGAAAAAAAACCCTGCAAAAACGTGTTTACCATTTGTCTACGCAAACCTTTTTAATTCAAGACACACTTCAGGTGCGTGACGTAGTGCAAATTGTACAGGTAGTGACGTGTGCAATACCGACAGAATAGATGTACCAAGCTGGTACTATTTTGAATTCACAAGGTTTTGTTTACAAAGGTGGTTGGCAATCACAGACTGGACATCGCTGTTGAAGGTTGGGGATGCAAGACTCCTGTTTTATGTGATCAGTGGAGAGGCAGCATTAAACTGGCGATGAATCCTCGCATGTATATCTAAGTAACCATGGGAAGCATTAATTGTCGACACCCCTGACTACACTCAAGCTGATTTGTTAGGTGAAAGTCAAGGTCACCAATGCCCAAACTCTGAAAAAAATTAATGTTGTTGGGTTAACCGTAGGTAGCGTGGAACAGGTACTAGCCCTCTAGTTTTGGTGAAGGTCATTTGAGGTCCAACTGTGACCTCAATCTCATAAACAAGCAGCTGCCAAGATTTTAGCATTGATGAACTATATACTTGCAGCATGGATGTCTCGATGGCTGTTGTTATTAGTAGAAGTCAAAGGTCATCTGAGGTTAACAGCAGTACAAAATCTGGAATACCATTCAAGCAATAGTACTTAGTTTTCTGTTAAATCAAGGCATTTGTCAACATCAATCAATGGGCTAAGCAAGAACCTAATACTGTTTCCCCTATATGGGAGAAGCAGAATGCAACTTCCACAAGTGTAAATCTGGAGAGTTCAACAACAAAAAGTCAGGGGGTGAGGGGAGGGGGGGGACAACTAAATTGTTGCCCGAAACTAGATCTTTAACAAAACATCTTAAATGTGAAAATGAAATTAACCTAAGTCCATGTAAATCTGGTTTACCAGTTCGGAAGATTTCTATTAAAATGTTTAGATCGCGCACTGATATGATACTCAAAGCCGTCTGTTGGCAGTTATGAGATAATCACGAATGCTGGTATACCTCACTGGTTTTATTGGTTACTTTCCTTAAAGCAGGCAAGTAACGTATGCAGTCAAGTTGGCATGTGTATGTGATGCCCTAGCGATACCTGAAGCTCCAAGAAAGGTAACCATTGCAGTTCTCTTATGTAGCTTCTCATGAGTACAAGAACCCTATTATTTTGGGTGGAGGGCAAAGGTCATTTGGGGTCAGCAGAAGGCAAAGTGTGAAAATCTCACAAATGCTTTATCTCCAGAACGTGAACATCAAAGGAGCCCATATTTGCATGGTATGATCGCCTTGTGTAGTGTAAAGGTTTTACACAATTTGATTTGGTTCATTTAAGGTTACCATGGATCAACATTTAAAATTTCTTGTAAATATGATATATCCAGGTAGGTTACTTAATTGGCTCTCATATTTTGCATGTGGCTTCCCTTATTGTTTTTTGTTATCAAAGGTCCCACTCTGTAAAGCCTTACCTGACAAACACAATATACCAAGATAGGCTACATAACATATCTCATATTTGGCGTGTCTTATAGTGAGTACAAGAAACCTATTAGTTTGGGTGGAGGTCAAAGGTCATTTGGGGTCTGCAGAGTTCCAAATGGTCAAATATCAAAAAGTACTTTTTCTTGAGAACTTAACCTTCAAAAGATATTATATATGCATGCCATGGTACATTACCCAAATGATAAGTGAAAAAGCGACACAATTTGGTTTATCTGAAAGCTTATTTAAGGTTTACAAAGTCAAACCCTACGAAGTTTCTCAAGGTCAGGTCTCAATGAAGATGTGAAACTTATGTAGATAACCTCCTTGCTGTTTTAGGTGAGCTGGTCAAATGTATTTAAAGACAAGTAACCGCTGGGATTGGTGCACACCATTGTATTATTACGACATTACATAGAATAACATACAATTACTGTATCTTGAGGAGTACTGCCACCTATTTACCTTAGTTATGGAAAGCAGCTTTGCGCCTTGTTTTTAACTCGAAATGAGATTTCAATTCATCAAGCTAAGATATATTCCTCTCGAAGAAAATAAGTAACATATTTAATGCACTATCGAGACACAGATACTTGATTCTATTAGTATAAAGCGCATGTAGAGCTCAAATTGGACATTTTTAACTGTTACTTTATTATTGAAATTTGCTTGTCAAACTCGGGAAGTTCGGTACATTGCTATACAAAACACCCAGATAGTTATGTGTAACACGCTGTCATAGATGACTTACAAAGCGTAACCTACTTTGCATATAAGAATCATGACTGAGATCACTATTTTCCGTAACCGCCGAGGCTATCTTCCGGCAAATGTGACTTTCGGGATCAAATTAAAAGGCGTCTTGGACTTTCTTGCCTACGTACTATTAATAACGTAGAGTTTACTGAAACAGTTTCTGTGAGTGCTATCCTCCCTTTGACACCAAATACCTTGATATCCTTTTCAAATGTGAGAACTGAAATATTTTGCCGTAGCTCACTGCCATTGCAATAAAGATCAAATACATTTTGTAACTTGCCCATAGAATGTTACATTGCCTCTATCGATCCTTAATTAGAGCCCTGGTGACAAATATACAAGGATTGTCAAAAACATTTAGAAATGTTTTCATTTTAGTGATTCTAAAGAAATTGGTATATTTTGGATCCATTTAGTAGTAATACAAATTCATTTTCAACATGACTCACTCGGTTATGAAACTTAACTTCTCCAAACACGGTGGGTATTTATTAGCATTCATCGATAATCCTATAATAATTTTTCCAGATGTATATTAGGTGCGTATCCAGGGGGGGCGTTGGGGGCGCGCGCCCCCCGGGTAAGGAAAAGAGGAGAGAAAAAAAAGAGAAGAAAAAAAGGGAAAAGGAGGGGGAAAAAAGAAAAGGAGGAGAGAAAGGAAGGGAAAAGAAAAAGAAAAAAGAGAGAAAAAGGAGAAAAGGAGGGAGTAGAAGAGAGCCAAGACCTCGGGAAGAGAAAGAGGAACAGTCATAGTTAAAGCGCTGATCCCTATTATATACACAGGGTAGCCAGTGACAGATCAAGGATTACGGAGGGGGTGTGCGCCTCACCCTACCCCTTACACCGACAATTCCATTTTTGACGTTTCCATTTTTCCTCTCTCACTAATGTATCTATATAAATACGGTCTATCATGATGCGTGTGTCTGTATGGACGCCTTAAACAATTGTACAAATTGTAGTACAATTGTGCTATATGGAACCAACTGTGGCTGGTCTTGAACTCGACCGAGTCGTCGGGGAACATGACGCATTTCGGGAAGGGGGCGACCGCCCCCTCCCCCCGAGCAAATTTTCTTTAAGACATCGCTAGTAATTTCAAAATAGACAATGCTTAGATGCAACTTACAAGGCCTGGGAAGTGTCATTTCCAGCGACCTGGGAGGCATTTTCGGCCAAAATTTTTCTTGTACAATTCGCGCCAACTCATGGTGGCGCTTCGCTTAGATAGTTTGCCTACAGGCTTCGCCCCTCCCTTGGCAATTACTCGCTACACGCCTGTTCGAATTTGTAAAGCAAAGAGCAGATATAACATCATATCAGTGAGCACTGGCGGATCCAAGGGGGGCCAAGGGGGGCCATGCCCCCCCCAAAGGTGAGCCAAAAAGTGTTGTCGAACATCCGCTAAATCATATGATTGGAAATTTAAAAAATCGAGAGGAATAGCAGTGCCGGTAGACTAGTGTAAACCTTTTCGTTTTCTGGTTTAAAATTAAATGCAGAGCTCCCAACTGACCCGCAATTCGCGGGAATTAGACCCGCATTCTAATACCCAAATCCGCTGACCCGCACAAGCGTCCGAAAAACCGCATTGTAATTGTCAAGTATACATAAAAAAAAATTGCATCATATCTTGACTTAGCAACCATCATTTCTTTAGCATTTAGCATAATAGAGTATAAAACCTCCTTTACAGCATCATTTGAACCTCAAATTAGCCTATATTTCTTTTCATTGGGGCGAGAAGCGAACATTTTCATGCCACGGGAAAGAATGAATTATCACCTACTATTCAATTTATTGATGTTACACACAAAAAAATGCATATTTCTCAGAAAATTTTGGGTGACAAAAACCTTTCTAAGTGCCACCATTTTACATGTAGGCATCACCATGATTCCAAAAAAATTCAAAAGGGGAGGGGGACACCCCCTCCCCTTATACCCCTCCCCCAGGACGGCGATTCGTGGCATGGACCAGCATTTGCCTTCTCAAGAGTTGGGAGCTATGTAAATGTATGAGCATGAGGATTTACAGTTTAACACCATTTTGCAGTTACAGGCTGGTTGTAAGAAAGTTATAACCTATGAGAAATCAAATTGTTTGAGAAAGATGATCTCAACTTTGTTTTATAAATATTTTAGAAAATTACACCTGGGAAACATGTTTTTTAGAAGTAAATTAACATCACCATTGTACACTTTTGTCGCACCAAATTACATCTGAGGGCATTCAGAAATAGAAAATATTTCATAGGGGAGGGGGGCACCCCCTCCCCTTTGACCCCTCCCCATATCACTCTAATGCCACTTTGGCCCCTCCCAAACAAAGGCCCTGGATCCGCCAGTGTCAGTGAGCATTGAAATGCATGTTCCACGATGAACAGCCTCAAAAAACTGTCTATGTGTGTATTCAAGGCGTAGGAGCCCAATTGGATTTGGGGCTGTAACGACTTGCCCGAAAAAGAGCCGAAATTTTTCGCGCGCGAGGCGCGCGTTCAACACATCGATGCCAATATCATATAAGCAAGCATCGGTCATTACATTGCATGGCATCGTGTACCTTACGGTCCGTGAAAGTTGCACAGTATACCGCTGGATGCTAATGTAAACAACCAAATGTCTTATGTAGATGGAGAAAAAGCATACAGATCCATTTATGTCAAAACTCCCTTTTACAGTAGTAATGTCGGCCAAGCTTAGAACTTTATTTTAATTACCAAGGAGATCATTTTTAAGCTATTCATTGCTATTTATTTTTCTTTCAGTAGGTGCCCGAAAAAAATGGGTAAAAATTTGGTTGCGGCGGGGGGGGGGGGGGCTGCAGCCCCCGCCTTCTACGGGACCTACGCCTATGTGTGTAGTGTTCGGTTTCGATATACCTGATATCGGAAATATCTGCTATTTTTCATTTCCTTCAACCAAGTTTTATAATAGCCATTATAAGAGGTTGCAATATTTCTACACCAATAAATTAACTGTGTCGGAATTTTCGAAAATTTCCTGACCAACATTTTTTCTATATTGGTTGTCCATAGATTGAATTTTGTGCAACATTATGGGTATGTTTTGAAGTGATTTAAGCCCATGAAATATTGGGCTTAAAACCTTGAAAAGTGGGGCTGTCAGATATTGTGGGCCGTGACGTAGAATCACCTACAAAAGCAATGATCCATAGGACATGCAATGAGGTCGAACATGATGAGTGACTGGTTACAATCTTCAAAAAGGTTATGGATGGAAAAAAACTTTTGGGAAATACTTGGTTCTCAGGCAAAAGTGTACATCTGGTTGGTCATTTTCAAGCCCGAGAAGTGCCATTTCCGGTGATCTGGGGGGTATCAAAACCAGAAATTTTCTTGTACGCTCCGCGCCAACCGATGGTGGCGCTCCGCTTAGATGGTAATTCGCGCCCCCCGGGTTAGAAAATCCTAGATACGCGCCTGTATATGGTCAGCAAACCTTCAGTTATAGAAAAGTTAAAATAATCAGCAGTTATTTTTAAGACGCTTAAGCGACAACAAATGTGGGAGAAACCTGTAAGGGCGTATGGATTACAACTTACACGTCTGGTCTGGTGACTTTCAATTCAACATTTCAACTCAAATTTGCAATCTTTGTTCAATTTAGAAAGATGGGTAAACCGTAGATTGCTCTTGAATGAAAAACCCACCTTACTATGACCCGGCCAGGTATCGAACCCGGAACCTCACGTTTGCTAAGCCTTATTGCTAAAAATGTCATCGCCTTTATCCACTCGGCCACAGCACCGGTTAATGATACAAACATTTGGTACGAAGTGAGCTCTTTAGCGGCTGATGTTTGGTAATGGACGTACAAAAATGTGGATAAAACTGTACTATACCCACCTTTCTGTGTCCAAATATGCTGCAAAGATCAAACTTTAATCCTTTCTGTTTGTACAACGTGCAACAAAATTGATCATCGATCCATTTCTACAAAATATTGCTTCTACTGCACGGTGACCGTGTAAATGAACATTTTGCAGAGAAAAAAGACGTGTAGCGTATTGAGATATGCATAACTCTTCTTTCAGTATTTTTTAAATTTTCAAAAGAATAAATCAGCATTTTAGAAGAGGTAATTCGAAAAAGTTCTGGTTTTGTGTTGACAAATGAATCAGCAAGTTTAACAATTTTATGAAAATTGCTATTTAATTGAACAATGCAAACAGTTTGACGCTTTTTCAGAACGGTCTGCACTGGAGGTGTTTTTCGATATAAAAGTTGACATTTTACATGAAACTTTCAGTTGTTTTTTATCTGAGGATTTCAACTACTTTATCTCAAATTTTCCTCTGCATTCTAAAATTTACGAATTTTTACATTACATTTTGACCTGTTCCTCGAAATTTTTCCACACATTCCTCAAACAAGTTTTTATTATTGCATGACGAAATATGGAGTTGTTTGTCATAAAATTTCGATTTCGTATCTTCAACATCTGTCTTTCATCTCCGACTTCTTTTTGAAAAAAAATCTTCACGGACTTTTCGACGAAGTTTCGAGAAGAACAGTGGACTCTTTTGACTGAATATGGGGTATATGAAACGACAAAAGATATTTGATTGAATGACACTTCTTTTTCTAATACAAAGGTTCCATCCGAATGATCTAGTAGGGCACCCCTCCCCAATAGGCGTACGAGGCAGACTGGTGGGGGGGGGGGCAGAATGCCCAAACATTTCAGGGGACTACAAATTAGAAGTTGGAAAATTCGGGCTGCCTCGGGACATTAATTAAATTTTAAAATTAAAAAAAAAAATGCGTAGGATTTAATACACGGCCGCTTGCCCGAATTTTCTGCGACTCTTGCCCAAATCATTCCCGATTCTCCCCCAAATCGTTCCTAATTCCTTCCCAAATCGTTCTCGATTCTTGCCCGATTGGTCAACGACTCGTGACTGAATATTTTGACTCATAATGACAACCGTACGTCGCGAGATAAAAGAGATTCCTAGCCTTTTTTTATATCCAAAATTGCAGGGGACTTAAAATTCGGCAAAATTTGTTGAAAAATTCGTACAACGTCGGGTCACTTACTTTTCTACTGTCAGTATTTCTTCATAAAGTATTGTTTAAAATCCCTGCACACTGCCCGTGTTTTAGTATACTAAGCTATAGTCTCCTTCGTAGATACAAAACCCCATCTCCATTTAACATTAATGAAAGCATCCACACAGAGATGGGCTTATTAGTAACCTTATTTAGAAGAAGAAAAGAAAAGTATTTCGGAAATTCTCATTTCCATGTGGAACAACCTTACAAACAGTGGCGTATTAAGCAGGGGGGGGGGCCTTCCCGGGTACCAGTCAGGGGCGCCATACCACAGCCCCAAGAAGTAAGTGGCAAAAGAGGAATGAGAATTTCTAAACATCCTAGTTCAAAGCTTTGTACCATTTTGCATCTAAGCCACGTTACATAAACACAAATTTTCCCCACTCTTACACCCCTCCCCCAGGACGGCACACCCTACACGGGGTAACAAAGGAAGGATCCGCCCCTCGGTGCCAACTATTCGATGTACGCCACTGCTTACAATTGACAATTTCAATAAAATCATACTCGCAACCGGCATCAGAATTTTTCATGCGGAACGTGAAGTAAGTTTCGAAAATTCTGGCAAAAACTTTCCGTCCACCCCCCAAATTGGAATGGTCCCGTACGCATATGCCCTACTCTCCACACTCTGTTCCTATGCATCTAATGAAGTGTCTCTTTACATCACCGCCCACACGGGTTGACAAAGGAAAGATCCGCCCGGGTGCCAACTTTTCTAGGTTCGCCTCTGCTTACAAATGACAATTTCAATAAAACATACTCGCAACCGGCATCAGAATGCTTCATGCGGCACGTGCAGTAAGTTTCGAAAATTCGAGGGAAGGTTTCAAAGTTCGGGCAAAAGCTTTCTGTCCATCCCCCAAATTGGGATGGTCCCGTACGCCTATGCCCTACTCTCCACACTCTGTCCCTATGCGTATTCGTTTATTGAAGTGCCCCTTTCCATATGAAGTATCTGTTCATGAAATGAAAATAAAATCGTGAAATCATTGTAATCAAAAGGAAAAGCGCCACCATCTGTACTCGCACTACTGACATTGCCAATATTAATATTTGGCCTTCCATGTGTTTCAAGTAGCGTAGGCAACCAGTCGTCTGCTAAAAATTTGATGAGGAAGGGATATGGGTTAGTGCTTGTTATATTTTGTGGAGCGTCGCATTTGAGTTCTAAAGGCAGTACATCATCTGATTCGTTGGTAAGTTGGCTCCTTTACCTCTTGTTAATTAAGAATTAAGCACGGATCCCGCTAAAACCAGTATTCGACACTCTTTTGATGGTTGAACCATCGGTCAGTTTGACGTAAGTAATAAGACCAACTTGGAGAATAGACATTTTTTTCACGCAGTGAACAATCTCAACGTAACGTTAGTAATGACAAGATTTTAGACATTAGTTTAGCCGGAAGTCTAAAGTAATCTAAAGTGAAGGCAAAAGGACCTGTAGAATATACATCATCAAAACTTACTAGACTGGCAGACAGTCGTTTATGTTAAGCCTCTAGAATCATACATTCGAAATGGTGATAGGCTGAAGCAATACTGTACATAATTAATAGGCCTGTAGTGTTATACCAACTCCTGGGTCAGTCAAAGTTAGGACTACGCTTTAACAGTGAAAAGTTTCATTATTACTCATCTTTTACCATGAAATTGTACAACATACTGTGGACAACAGCAACAGTTGTATCATATGGCCTGATACAGGCCTTTAAAGTGCCTTTCGTTTTGAGAACATTATATACTACTTACATTTTTTGCATCATGTAAAGTAATGCTTTCTCTAGCTACTTTTAAATGTCACCACTACATGCATGCTCACATGTATAGAATAAAAAGTAAAATAGATCTAATATTACCTAACAAATTCAAGACCCTTCAGGCCTTCATGCAGATTCTGGGCTGCCTATGAACGTGCTTGTCAGGAATAGTAACAACAAATTTGGTGGGTGGTCACCTTTTATAGAGGTACGTATGTCTTATGTACTTTTTTTTAAGGAAAAGTCGCCCAGGAAAGAACCTGGGCACGAAACCAAACTACCAAACGACTGATCCGCTCTCAGCCCCAGTCCCCTTGCATCGGGACTGTGACTTTGTGATCATCGTCGGGTGTGCATCACCATTCCCTCGAAAGGGAACAGATACTACACATGATCTTAGCCAAAAGGCCGAGAATGTATGTCTTATGTATAACCTTAGCCTGATTTAGGTTTTAACCATATTATGAATTTAAATATTTAAGTTTCAGACAATTTATACCTCCAGTATTTCCCTCTGAGTAGCTGGCTGTGACACTTTAAGTGCCTGACTTAAATGCACTCTATTATTCTTTTCTCATTGTTGACAAATCTTTTCTGCATCACTGGTTTTACTTTACTTTCAGTATTGAAGAGATTATATATGTAAGCTGCTACAATCCAAATCAGGATTTTTTCACAGGCAATGGTATGCTTTACAAATTCCAAGGATTTGGGGATTTTAAGCATTGAGTGTGTTGGGAAGGTCTTTAAATTTACTTCCATTCACAGACAGCTAATCACTGCTATATAACAGTGATAAACACTCTTGCCTTCATTGTTACTGAAAGTAAAGAAAGTTACACAATGATGGGTCCCATGTTAAAAATGAGAGTTCCACAGGCAGTGCTCTCCAATAGGCATATAGTTAGTACATTGGCCTCAAAATGAATACTAGTGTATGAAACTCAAGTGCAGTACTACTTAAGTATTAAATGTTGTAGAAAGATGTTACGAAAATTAGCAAAAATTTTAGCAACTCTGATTGAAACAAGAGCATGTTTGATTGTAGAGTGCTTAGGAATTTAATTTATGAATTTTATTTTTGACATGTACTTTATGCAACTTTGTGATAGGTGAAGGAGAAGGGAGGAGGGAGGAAGAGAAGGAGTGGAGGGGTGCCTAAAAGGTCCATCCCCATTTGCTAACTAAAATTAGTACTAGTGCAATAAATACAAACTATAATACATTCTAATTATAGTAATTTCAGCTCTGCAACTCTAGTCTGTTTTCTTAGTTATAAACATTTTAAAAATATGTAAATATATGTAAAAAACAGGTCCAGCTAAAGATAACAAGGTATCTTGTTCCATTACTGTCTGCATTTTGTAGCGACAAGCAGAAAACTTCACTTGCAAGCAACGGAAAGTTAACTTTTTCAGAGTGTGGCACGCGGTTTGGGGCAAGTCTTCAATGCCTTTAAGCCACGTTCACATTTGCTCTTCTCCAAGGAGGCTTAAATTAACGAAGAACAATCCCCCAAGCTAACCCTTATCTCCAATACAGCATACCTCGTACGTATCAGACTTCAGGAGTACGGATGGTATTACACTAGTGCTCTGTTTATACACTGAAATTATAGCTACAGCATCAAAGGAGGACTGCAGCTGGTTTTCAACTTTTACCATCCAATGAACTTCTAGAGGAAACTGTAGTAGCTGGCCCTGCTTTACGATCGTCCTCCTTCTGATCGGATTTAAGTTGATAATTTTGGTTTTTCACCACAGAAATAATTGGATATTTGACCTACAAAATAAAAGCATAAATAGTTCAGCTACACTGTATTCTGTATGATGGGGTTCTTGAAATGAAGGGAATTAATCTCATTCTTAGATGGCTCCCGAGGAACAGTAATTCAATTGCTGCCAGTGGTCTGTGATTGACGTCAGCTCTACCCATGGAGCCAGCTTGAAAGTAAACTAAATGAAAAACTCTCTAATTAATCAAATGTTACTTTTGATACCCTGTTGCAACCTACTGATAGCAGCTTGAATAGGTTTGATTGAAATTATGGAGGTCATTAAACAGAATATTAGCGGTGAATTTCCCCAGAAGTATATAGAAGATGTTGAATTAAGTAAAAGACAAGGAAGTAAAGTAGCGCTAGGTGGTATATGTCAGAAATTAATAACAGTTCAAAATTTTTATATTTAAATTTGTACGTGATCAGTTCCAATTTCAATTTTCGTTTGATTTATCTTAAATTGTTTCGATACTGAGAAATTAAATTTGTATTAAGTATAGCCTAAATTAATCAGTTTCAGAAGAATGGAATGGAAAATTATAAACAAATTTGAAAAGATCAGCTAAAGATATTTTCATCTAGAATGAGATTCGATTCTATTTATCAGGTTTCTGCATCTACAGCATGTATATCCTCAGTCATTCCCAAATCTATTGTATGAGTAATGTAACTTTAAATTCCCAAGCTTACATGACATTTGACCACTAAGTCTACCAGTTAAAGGGTGTGAAGACTCGCGCAAAAAGAAACTGTCTAATGCCGGTAATTTGAACTAGTTTCGAATGAGGTGTAACAGAATTCAGTGGCAGGAATTAGGTCACTAACAGATCTAAAGACTAGTCAACCGAATGGCCAATAGTGGCATAGTTCCAATTCACAGGTTCAGAAGGAATTTCTAAATTAAATATCAACCATCTGCTATACATACTAACTACTTTTAAAATACTTTATGTTAGACTTTTTTCCAGTTTCTGCTTTTCTGTTTGTTTTGCCCTTGTAACTTATCAGTGGTTTTCATGGATTGTCATACAGTATATTTGCATTGCTGTGTGCAATCAGGGAGTACAACTCCCTGGTGCAATACAGCACTGTGTAAATAAATTGGACAGGCCTGTGGTTTGTGCCACATCTAGCATAAAATGAGGTCTGAATAATGTGGTTCCTGTACACAGGAGCTAAGGTTGGCTGATAATGTACATGAGAATTAGGCCTTCACAGTAAATTGCAGTTTTCACCCTGACCCAAACAGTAGGGTCACTGCAACAGCCAGGTGTGTATACAGTGTGTGTGATTGTATTCTTTGAGGAAGGAACATCTCTGAATATAGATAATGACCTGATGTCTCAGGAATGCCATCTCAAGAATTTTAAATAGCTGGGTTGTTGTATGGACCCTTGAGATCAAGATTGTAAAGACTCTCATTTAAAAGTAGAAGACCTAACTATTTATTAATAATCAACTGTTAATTCTTGCAATGACTCTGTGTGTAGGTTTGTTAATAGCTCAACGTGGAATAATTGAAATATAAATGTAGTTGGTAAAAGTTTGTAGTCAAATGGCAGACTTTTATACCAAACAAACCTACAGAGTGTTTGCCAAAGGAGCTCAAAATTAAAGAAACTAAGAGACCATCCATAGATTGTTGTGACAAATTAAAGGTGAATGGTTGGTAAAATGTGATTGGTTACTGAAATTGATCCAATTTTCAATAAGTTTGGGTCTGAAAACCTTGTAAACCACTATTAATGTTGTGTAAATGTTGTGTAAATGTTGTTTACTTGAATTATATTCAAAAAGTGGGATTATTTCTAAGTTCTAAACAAACATCGTGTTCTAGACTCTTTTTCATTATTATTTAATGCACTCCTCTCTTAACTGTCTCCATCTGATTTTCTGCATTCCTGTCTACTGTACCTACTGTTTATTTAGTTCTTGTCTTCTGTATCTACTGTTCATCTACATTCCTGTCTACTTACTACATACTGTTTATCTACGTTCCTGTAAACTGTACCTACTGTTAATATATGCTCCTGTCTACTGTTTGTCTTCATTCCTGTCTACTGTACCTAAGTACTGTTTATCTTCATTCCTGTCTACTGTACCTAATGACTGTTCATCTACATTCCTGTCTACTGTACGTACTGTTTGTCTACATTCCTGTCTGCTGTACCTACTGTGAATCTATGCTCAGGACTGTCTACTGTACCTACTGTTTGTTTACATTCCTGTCTACTGTACCTGAGTACTGTTTATCTACATTCCTGTCCACTGTACCTACTGTTTATCTACATTCCTGTCTACTGTACCTCCAGTTTATCTATGCTCTGTCTACTGTACCTACTGTTTACCTACATTCCTGTCTACTGTACCTATGGTTTACCCTCATTCCTGTCTACTGTACCTACTGTTTGTCTACATTCCTGTATGCTGTACCTACTGTTTATCTATGCTCCTATCTACTGTACCTACTGTGAATCTATGCTCAGGACTGTCTACTGTACCTACTGTTTGTCTACTGTACCTGAGTACTGTTTATCTACGTTCCTGTCCACTGTACCTACTGTTTATCTACATTCCTGTCTACTGTACCTCCAGTTTATCTATGCTCTGTCTACTGTACCTTCTGTTTACCTACATTCCTGTCTACTGTACCTACTGTTTGTCTACATTCCTGTCTACTGTACCTACTGTTTGTCTACGTTCCTGTCTGCTGTACCTACAGTTTATTAATGCTCCTGTCTACTGTACCTACTGTTTGTCTACATTCCTGTATACTGTACCTACTGTTTGTCTACGTTCCTGTCTGCTGTATCTACTGTTTGTCTTCGTTCCTGCCTGCTGTACCTTTCACATTCCTGTCTACTGTTTCTACTGTTTATCTATGCCCCTGTCTACTGTACCTACTGTTTGTCTGCTGTACCTACTGTATACATTCCTGTCTACTGTACCTACTGTTTGTCTACATTCCTATCTACTGTACCTACTGTTTGTCTACGTTCCTGTCTGCTGTATCTACTGTTTGTCTTCGTTCCTGCCTGCTGTACCTTTCACATTCCTGTCTACTGTTTCTACTGTTTATCTATGCCTCTGTCTACTGTACCTACTGTTTTTCTGCTGTACCTACTGTTGTACATTCCTGTCTACTGTAACTAAGTACTGTTTATATACATTCCTATCTGCTGTAACTAAGTTCTGTTTATATACATTCCTGTCTACTGTAACTAAGTACTGTTTATCTACATTCCTGTCTACTGTATCTACTGTTTATCTACGTTCATGTCTACTGTACATAATTACTGTGTATCTTATTTCCTGTCCTGTCTATTTTAAGTTACGAGAGCCACGTCAAAATAGGCTCAGACGAGCTGCCTCAAACAATTGGCAGTACTTATGCCATTTGGTCGGTCAATTCTCAACACTGTCTGCATGTACTGTACTGTACAATAGGATGGGCACTAAAGTAACACTTTTCTTAAGATAGCTTTACAATAATCAAAGAATATTATGGTCTTTAATGCATTGTGTAAATATTAAGTGCAGAGAACCTTAGTAAACCTCTTTTCTTTTCACCTACTATTGCACTGTCTATAGAGGCCTTCACCCTCCTATGGAGCCTCTATCCCTTGATCACATCTAACAGAAAGAATCCTTTTTGTACAAAGTATTTTAATAGGTGTCGGTATGCCATGAACAGAAGCTAATCCTCTTTCACAAAGGGAACACAAATTTGATTTTTAGAGTAGTTTGGCATTTAATTCCTTTGAATACCAGCATTGAGTGAGGGGTGGTTCTGGTTTGGTGTGCTTTGTTCTGAGTTTACAATGTGTGGGTTGTTAAACCTATTTACAGTTGCTGGAAGTTTCCAGAAGTACTTTTCTGGAGCGGGTTCTGGTCGTCAAAATTATTTCTGAGACATTTAGTATTGTTAGAATAGACGATTAAATGTCTCAGTCTGTGAAACTAATTGAAGAGTGCATGGCTGGCAAAACCTATGTTGCAATTTGAGCATGTGGTGACCAATTATCTTACTTTCTAGCATATTTTGGGGGCATTATATTACTGATGACCTGTAAATTAGAACTGTCATTTTGTCCTCCAAGAATATACAGTACTGTCAGCATGATCACATGGTCACAGAACAGGTGTTCTGTGGAAATTAAAGTTTGCATTTTTTCAATCCCAGACTCTGAAATTGTGGTGACTTTTCTCCAAAAAGTACCCATGCAGCTATTATAGTCTATATTGATACATTAATTCATGATAGAAATACTAGACATGCATGATTGAGGAGCACATGATACATAAAGACAAGGAGCAAAATGACCAATAACTCTTGTCTTTCTTTGGCTACTGTAAGTGGCCAAATGGTATCCCAGATACGGCACACATAACAGTACCTTGGTTTAAGAACTTGCATTGGTACAAGTCCATGTTATTCCTTCAGTAAAACAATTTCAACTGAAATATTAAGCACAAAGATCACTCCCTTTTTCTGTTGTCATCAAAACAAATTCCTTGCTTGCTTTTAATCAGAAATAAATGAAACTTGGGGCATTTAATGAGATTTGTTCTCTGTTGGTTCATATATAGCCTTTCTCCCAAGCTTTATCATTGAACCAATGTACATTTATAATCTTCCGTTCACCTTAGCTACACCGCATCTGCACGTCAGTTGTTCTGGTCAACCATACCCCTCCCCCATGCCCCCACCCGCATTCCAGCCTTCCTCTCACCATCCTGCAGATATGGCTCCATCACAACACCTTCCCTCATTTCAATAACAGGGAGGATAGTTTGAAATATTTCATCATCTTGGTTTCTGGCACAAATCCCTAGTTACCAATAATTCATGTAGATATAGACCTAATTAAATAGATGGGTTGGTGGATGCTCACCCTATGAACTCTTGTGTTGATGATGCTAAGCATTCCCAAGGCATCCCCTTTCACTCTTACTTTAAAGGTTTCAATTGACAGATCCCTTGTCTTGATAACAGTTTGTTGAATACTCCCTGGAGGCTAACTGTCACATTAGCCACATTAATAATTAATATTCAACACAATGCTGGTCATATCTTATGTAAGTTTTGTGGTTTTACCTGGTTTCCTCAGCCTGCAAGACATTGTACAAATTGCATAATTTGTAGGGTGGGGTGGGGTGGGGGTGGGGTGTAGGGGCAGGAGTTGGTGGGGTGATTCCTACCTCCTTTATAAAGAAGCTTAAAACTCACCCTTATGCCACAAGCTTTTGTGTCTTGAGTGCCCCATTCTAGGTGGATGCGTGCTCATTATAAATCTTTGTTATTATTATTATTATAACATTGCGACTGGTGGAAACTGGGTCCCTGGAGCCCATGTGTGATCACTTGCATTTCAAACGAAGTAAACCTTAGTAAATTAACCAGTTGGTATTTCAAGTCTAAGTTGTCATCAAACTTGATAATTTTGTAATTTTGAAAAAGAGAACAAAACCAGCTTTTCCTGAAACTATTGTGTTTATGCATTCACTGCTTTATAGAACTGTCTCTTGGATTAACACCAGCGGTAGGTAAGATGGCTGCCCGCATGCTGCATCTGTTAAATAATATCTGCCAACTTCAAATCAGTGATTTGTTTTGGTTTTTCCATAGACATCATATCCTGAGATTCCAGGAAAGATGCTGATGTTTGGGAGAAGAAGCAGGATGGTTTAAGCTATGAGGAACTGCCTCAACTCAAGAGGTGAGACTTCATGTTTGGCCTCAAGTGCCTTTCATTTACCCTACTTTTCAAAATGTGACATGCACTAGCCAAATTTTTGCACAGCAGGGCTCTTGGAGCTGCGGGCCAATCAGTGGCAGGTTTCTACCCGGGACATTTGACCATTTGGTATGCTCAGTATGTGAGCAATTCTTAGTTAAATGAGGGAGGTAGGACAGATGATGCTAGCCTCTCAGAGCGGTCAATGGGAGCAGCAGTGAAACCTGCCACTGACAGGGAGACTTACATTGTTTATTTTTCCTGTGTGTAGAAGAACTTTAAAGAAGACACCAACAAAAAAAAAACATAAAAAAAAATAATACACCAAAGTTTCCTGATATGAGAGGAGCTTGGATATAATATAGCTTTGTGGATCACATAGTGTGTGTATTTGTCATACAAAGTCTGTCGATGTGTTGGGCTGTTTTATCATTCTGCAACCAGAAGAAACCTGACAAGAGCAAGTAAATTGATTTTATGCTTTCTTATCGATGAATACACAACGTTGGTAGTACCAACGGTGATAACAAGACCACATGTTTTATTTACCTTTCTTCTTGGGATTGGCATTGGTGCTACAGAGATTATTTCAACCGATTGGCAGTTTGGTGTGTTTGTCTACTAGAAATTATGTCTTTTTCACATGTGGAAAAGTCTTTAAATGTCTAGTTAATCAAGAAAGTCTTCATCAGTTTTTGTAATATAGAGTCTAACTAGTTTTATATTGTCAATTGCATTTCTTTCTCATATAATTAAAATTGATAAAATGGATGTGAAAATTTTTAATTTTTTTTTAAAACTAAGACACAGATGTTTTGTTTCCTTATTGATTGTATTTCTTTTTAAAGTCCTTCTTATCCTAAGTATGGAGATATTTAATTTTCAGTCTCAACATTTTATATACAGTAAAAACACTGTGGGTGATATGCATACACTGTCTGTAATTTGTTTTCTTAACATTTTTAAGGTGAAATAATCTTGAACTTTTTTCAGCAGGTTCTTGTAGTCTAACTTTGGGTGGCATGATTGTCATTCTCTCTACTGCTCATGTGGCTCTATCATTCTTAAATTTCTTCTTTGAAGTCGAACGGAACATTCTTTCTGTTTTCTTTCATTTCGTCACCCCTAGTACCCTGGGAAATATTCAGACACCGACAACAGAAGCAGCAACATCCCTCGCAGCTCATGATCAGAGGAAAGCTACCATGATATCATCTTCAGAGGAATCTGTATTAATAGATCAACAGACGATCGTGGACCCAACAGACTAAGTTTTCTACCAGATTCTCATCTCCCTTGGTATTTCACGCTCTCTCAGGCAGCAGCTGCTCCCATCTCAACCAACTCTATCGGAGACAGAGCTATAGACATCTTCTGACTTAACTCCACCAGTCAGTTGTTAACAAATAGAAAGGATCACTCCCAAGTAATAGCAACAATAACTTCTGTACCTGATCTTTCTCGCTGAAATTTTTACCATCTGCGATTTAAAGCAACTTCGGTCGCCTATGATATTGTGAGACTTGTAAGTTTGTTTTGAATATTTGTGATATTCTTGAGGAGGCTCTGATATCGAAGGTCTAGATTGTCCTGGAACTACCAAGCTAGGAGTTGACATTAGCTAATCTAAAGTGGAATGCATATAGTCATATTGTCTGCTTCCAAGGAAGAAGACTGTCTATCACTTGGACCTCTTTTTTTTTTGTGAGGAAAATTGGTGGAAAGTATAGCTCAGCTAAACTTATAGAAAGCAGCCATTGATCAGTCAATCCCCATCTATTTTTAGCCGTACGTAGATCTTGGAAAAGTTGGTATCTGGATTCTCCTGTTGTTGTCCTCAGTCAGCAGCAGGGTTCTGCTCAAGATTGTCTTTTCATCTTTGCAACTAACTGGTAATGAGGTTTTCTCTTCTGCCAACTATAATCTTTCCAAAGTAGTGGGGGTGGTCTAACAGAGCGTTATTCTGGCATTATTCTCGGATTGGTAAGGACTACTCGACTGGAATGAAACTTGCCAATGTGATGACTCCTGAAAAGTCCAATCTGGCTTGAAATTTTTAGCGTAAACTTTGGAAAAAATTCTCCATACAGTATTTCTGCTATTTCATTCTGCGATGTCCAATCTGTGATGTTTTACCTACCTTGTTACTGGTAAGATTCTTCTTCAGTTTTTTTGATAATACTAAGAAAATTGTAATTATGATATAAAACAGGAAAGGGAGGGGGAGAGAGACAAAGATGGAGATAGAGGGTCCGGGGGGGGGGGGTAGAACTAGGTTGTTTGTATAAGTTCTTTTATCAAGTATGTTGTTGATTACACCATTACAGAATGGCTATCTAATGTATACCATTGTTTTCATATTCAGACAGTCATATTCAGTTGGTTTTGTTTGTGTTGTCAGGGACATGAAGGCTGGCACAAATTTAATATCCTTTATTTATAGGGTTGTCCATATATAATTTCATACATTTCAGCCTACACCTTCCTATTACTGTATTTTGTGGGATTTCTGGTTATAGGTTTGCTCTCATTAGTGATGCTCTTCAATATTTGAATGCTGAAAGGTATGCTGTATTGGCCCCCAAAATGCTAGATATTCAAATATGGTCACCTTTGGTCAAAACTTTGTTTCTATTACAACCTTCGAGGAAACTGCCTTCACTGGGACATTCAGTCTTCTTGTGTGATCCTGCAATGTCTGAGAACAATTTGGAGAGTAAAGACTCCACGAAACTACTTTTTGAAAACTTCTAGCAATTATAGCGTGCTATAATTTGGGGCCTATACTGACAACCATTAAAGTTTGGACAGTTTCTGAACGCATTCAGTAGAAATCTAGTTTGGTGAATCCTTTATTTACTGTACTGTAACTCTAATAGAAAACTAGAAAAGTACTGTACAACATTGACACCTATCTGCATCATATTTCCTAATTTTGACCACACTCCGTTTCTTGTTTTCAAGACCTCATTAATGAAGGCTAGTCCGATGGCTTACATTCTTTCTTTGTTAGTTCTTTAAAAAGAGCATTTTAGTGAGGGTGGGGGGAAGGAATGGGTCTATTCATGTAAGAATATTACATGACTTTGTCAGAATGGCTGTAATGTGGAATTTGTTTTGAGATGAAGAAACTTAGTTTGACAATGCTTGAAAAAATAAAAAGTTGTGAAAGAGTAAATAATAAGACATATCTGCTGTTATCCTCAAAATAGCATTTTTTGTCAAAATGGTTTACAAAGTGTACAGTACAGTTTGATCTTCAGATGTTTACTATATATTGTACTTTAATATTTTCGATGTCCATTCTTTGCTTCCATACACAACTACGGAAATATATATCAATCTATATTTTACTGTAGAAATCAAAACTTTGTGACCATTGTGTGCTACCTGAAATGAGGGCAATAACCTAAGCTGACCTCCCTGAATTCTTCCTTGTTTGTCAGTGTCTGTAGAATGTCAGGATCGAATTCTCTTATTTGTCCTCTGTGCCTCTGGCCAGTGGTGAAGTCTATAAAGTTGCTAAACCAGATAGGAAAAGCAATTTGCTATTCAGGAACAAGGACTCATATATATGAACATTTCGAGCCTCCTGCAACTGTACTTTCTGAGAATATTGTGAGTAATATTGCATTAATATATCATGTTGCAACATACAGTATGGAAGGACCTTACCCAGGCTGTCTGTAGATCTGTAAAACCCCCACAGAGCTTCTTGCAAGAAAGTAACTTTGCTCTGTGTATGACAACGGATGTGATGTCATAGTGTCAACATAACCTACTTGCCCTGCTATGTAGCAAAGTATGGGACAGAGCAACTTGCTGCCCAGTCCAAGTGGTCCTGTATCAGATCTTTTGTGAATACTATACGCCTTTTAGGCACATGTCTATCCCATTCAGTCAGCAGCAACTTAGAGTAACCATAGCAACGGGAGAGTTTAGTGGTAACAGCCACGGCCAGTTAGGCACTATTGTGCATCTACAGTGGAGTAGGTGTATATAGTTTATACACGGCCAGCCAACCCCTTAAAGCATGACGAGGTCACTGTCTCACTTACAAGTGTTTTTCTGTCGTATGATACTGGCTATCTGGTGGAAGGTACACCATGTTATGTGACAGGCACCTAAGCACTTTATGCTATGATTGTTCAGCTTCCGGGCAATTGATCCAGATTAATTCAAATCATTTTGCAATGTTATGCTGCTTGGTTTATTGTTATGTGGGGCAGATTGATATTGCTGTCACTAATCTTTCTTGTAGATGGCATGCAAGGGATTAAAGGCAATGAAGACTCGCCCCAAACCGTGTGCCGCGCTCTGAAAAAGTTAACTTTCCGTACTAGTAAATGACGTTTTCTTCTTGTTGCTACAAAAAGCAGACAGTAATGAAACGTAATACCTTGTTATCTTTTATCTAGACCTGAGATGTCCACGCTGCTATGTACACTGTGTTGTGGGTATTGACCGTAGCTGTACATGTATTGCATTGACTGTACACTAGTGTCTAATTAACGACGGTAGCAAGCTGTGTGTGTATTTTCTGGGATCGATGGTGGTGTCTAACACTTCTGTTACACCTCATTCGAAACTAGGTCAGATTACCGGCATGAGACGTTCTTTGTGCGTGAGTTTTCACACCCTTTAAATGATCTAACAACAATATCTGATTTTACTATCACCATTTCCAATTGAACCTTATTGTATTTAACCTTTGATTAAACTATAGACTTGTACATAGAATTCTTCTATTTGAACATTTGAGACCATTCTATTTAACTTCCAATATATTTGGATTGCCCCTTGTTGCTGCTCAATGCATATAAGGTGATAGAGGAAGTACAGTATAGAACACTTCACAAACCACCCAATAGGAAATAGCTACTTGGAAATCGATTGGTAAACTATGGGTTTAACAAATATACTATATGTCAAAATACAAGAATGTACTAAACTTCACTCTGAAATAAAACAAATAGCAACTAACCAACTTGGATTTTAGTCTGGTAAGTTTAATCTACCATTTGACATATGGGTGTTATACCGTACAGACGTACGTCGTCGACATTTTTGACCTACAAATGGTTGATTATTATTGACATATCCTTGTAGCTATTTGGACAGGAAATGTCATTGCTCTCAATGTATAACCTACATCATTAACACTTTTCTTCTGTCGGTGGTAAGTTGGTATTAGACTTTATACAGCCCCTGTAATGCAGATCACTGCTTGAATAGCTAGGTATTATTTGTCATGTTTTTGCAAGCCTGAATGATCTTACTCCATGCTGTTTCTAAGGTGTGAGCTTTCAAGCTTCTTATCCTGTTTGCATATTCATGTCATGTATATATGTAGGTCGCTGTTTCGAAAGATCATAATAACATGAACATTTAAGATCTTGAGGGTAAAATACTACAGATAATCAATTGTTTGTTTGTTTTTAATTGGTTAAGTGATGTTGGTATTCTCAAATTATAAGTCATTGCAAATAACAGTAACTTTATAATGAACTACTGTAGAAATTTTGTAACCTATGGGAAGGTTATATGGTATTGAAGGGGGTGGGGGAGGGATCCTTGGTGTGGGACATTTCTTTGATTAGGAAGTACTAGGTGGTTCTGTTAGGCAACGTTTCTGTACAGCTATTATCAGCTAGTATATGGTTGGGATCCCAAGCCAATTCCAGGCAATAAAAATAAAAGTACTGTTCTCAAGAAATTACAGCACGCTGAGTTTAAGAAATGATAACAGGCTGAGTTTATTGATATTAAAACCTGTTTGATCAATTATAGCACTTGGTCGATAACTAACGGTACTTAACTTGTTATTCTGATTGATATACACTTGTTCCCCTCTGAAAGCAGTTCCTGTTTTCTTGGAAGCATATTTGTCCCATTATGTGAATTGCTGTGGACATGGCTAAAATTATGACTGGTAATTATCCTGCCCTTTGTTCCAGTATTTTCATAAATCATTGTAAAAGAAACAAACTGGCCAAAAAGTTGTTAGTGGAAGGTCACCTCATACCAGAATTGTTCACAAGCGTGGGATGTCAGAAAGCAGTGTGGGCTCCAGAAGTAGGTTATGTATGGCAATGTAACACTGATCATGATGCATTCAAACTTTGTCTGATTTAATATAACTTGATAAATAACAAACTCAGTCTTCCCAGTTCAACTAGATGTACTTGTCCTAGGTTGACATATTTTATTCTAATGAATTGAAGGCCCAAATTGGCAAATCATCTATTAGTTTCGTAAATGATCTTATAGTGTGCCGATGAATCGTGTCCTGATGAAAAAAATAGAAGAAGGATAAAATTGTGACCTTGAGAGTCGAAAATATTTGATCTAAACCATTTTTACGGAAGAAATGCACCAAAATAGAAATACTATATATCTTTACTAAAGTGATCCTAGATTAACCTCTTTTTGCCAGGAATCTGGGAGGAAAGAGGTGGGAGCATTAATGTAAACTATTTCCTATTTATTCATGAGGTAAGTAGTGATTATCATTCTCAAGGGATTAGCATTCTCAAGGGATTGTAATAACATTTATACAGGAACCATAAACAGTAGCACCATGTGTATTTCCCTAAAAAAAAATTTGTCGATAAAAAACGGTAAATAGTAAACTCAACGTACTGTAGATGTTTTAATCACAGCAGACGGTACTGGCAAAGGACCATACAGTAGTATGAAGCAGAGTGAATGCAAGTTTAAGCTCTTGTCCTTGTAGCAGTGTTATACCTCTGTTTTACCAGTAGCAGCTCCCTGGTTTTACTGGTAGAATGGAATGCTGCACACCATAAAGAAGGCTAAAAGATTGACTAGGACGGAACTGCTCCATGGTTTCATTATCAACTTTCCAACAAACATCAGCGGGTAACTACCAGGTTTTGGGTGCCATCTTGTTCTAATTTTCACTTTTGTAGCCTTCAGGGACTTACATACCAATACACTGGAGTATTGTAATCCTTTCTAATCTGCAACCAGAATGTTTAAAGGGTGTTAAGATTCTATTTTTAAAAGAAGATTTACTGAAGCTGTGGTGGTGAAATCTAAACTTGTTGTCTGTGGGAGATGGTATTTGTGGTTTAGGGCATGTATGACCTGGTTGGGGACTTAAGGAAACTGATTTGGAAAAGCAACAAGAGTGAATACAAAAAGTGTGCCTGTGTGGAGTTAAAAGCAATTCACAAATATGACCCTGTTAATTTATGGTAAAATAACAATTTGTCATTTGCTACAGGGCATATATTTGACTGCATAGCTCAATGTGTCTTCTTTTAGGTCACTTGTTTCATCAATTTTATTAAAGGAAAACCGTTGTAAATCAATTTAGGAATAGTTCGTAGGGGGGGGGGGGGGCAAAAACCCGCCTTCAAATGATTTGTATCATAAATTTTAAAGGCAAGGTTGAGTTATTGCATTTACATTCACTTACTGTAGTATAGTACTTGTGTGATACTGTGTTTTGCAGTAAAGTAAGAAAAAAGAAGAAGAAAGCAAAAAAAAAGAAGACATTTGTATCTTAGCCAGCATCGGCTCATACTGTTCCCCAATTCAACTAGCAAGTTGCTCAGAAAATCCTTCTTCATTTGATTCCTACCTAGATGCATATTAAAGAGACAAGTTAAGAGTGATGTGTTTTGCTATGAAATTTAAGAGTGTTGCTGAAGTACACAAAACATTTCAAACCTGTTGATCTGTCTTCGTCTGTCTATTTTGGTCATTGCTGGGCGGTATCATATCACAATCATTTCACAAGTTTGCCAGTTCCCCTCCCTTCACCCCTCTTCATCTCTCTGTTCCCTCATTCCTTGTTCCTTCCCTCTTCCTATCTTCCTTCTATTCTCCCTTCCCATTCCCCTCCCCATCCTCCTCCCCATCCTCCTCCCCATCCCCCCTGCCCCTGTCTCCCCATTTCTATCCATTCACAAATTCTTTAAATTTGAATGGGAATGCTATGTATTTCACATTCCCTTAGGGTTATGACAATTATATGTTTTCCTTTAAGTCCTAGATAAACTTGATTTACTGTTGCATTTCTAGTGGTACCCATGGAATCACTCTTTCTATATATTTTGTATGTTGTATGCACACCAACCCTTGAACACTGTACAATCATACAGTCAGTCCCTACAGGTCTCTGCAATGCAGTTTGCTGTACATACAGCTAGCTCCCTGCTCAGTGTAAAAGCACAATCTGAAAAGAATCCCATAAAACCCTGTGTGAGTGGTACTTACAAAGTTATAGATATTACCATAGCAACAAGGTAATTTTCTCTCTTGGTAGTTTTAAAGAGGTCTGAGCTGCATAGGACCAATAAAAGCCTGAGCAACATATCCCCAGGGGCTGATGTTGTCAGCCCTAAAAATGTCTGGTATGGGAAAGATGACCTATAGTGACCTGACAAACAAATTGAAGAGCCAAGTGTCAACTTACCACTAAAGATGTTGAGAAGAAGTCAAACTATTACAAAAAGGAAATAAAATAGATCATGATCAGCAGCTTTAAGAAATTTTGGTTCTGTTATTCCTGAATTTTTTAGTGATAATATAATCATAAAGTAAATAAATGAAGAGTCTTAACTTGGGAAACTGAAGAACATCAAGTATGAATGCAGATCTTTATACCTATAGAACCGCCATAATTGTTATTATTATTTTTGAGGGGGGGGGGGGGGAAGAATATAATGTGCTTTGCTTTTTAATAAAATGCATGGTACCAACACCTGGTTTTGTCAAGTATTGAAAGCTTGAGGTATGGCTGGCCCAGAAGATAAATAAAGTAGTTAGCATGTAAAGGAAGTACAATGTGTTGTGAATTTTGACTCCTGTCCTAGCCCAAGTGACTGTATGCAAACTAAAAGCACTTTTTAAAGGCATTTTATTATATTTTGTTCTCTTTTTGCACACCAAATGTTATGTGATGGATAAGTAGGGGAAAGGAGGGAAGGGGGTGGGGAATGATGGGGTGTTGGGGCTTTAGGGTGGGATAACTACCTCTCTCCTCATAACTGGCCATAAGAACAGTGTTGTACTTTAAATATGTGTTATTCTGAGCAAGGAATCAAGTAATGTTATCCTTCATTACACTTCATTACACTTCCTTTTCTCCACCCCCTCCCCAAGGTCATAGAAATTTTCTCCCCTCCTGAAACGAAAGAAAATGGTGGAATATGTTGATAGTAATTTGCTTGGTAATTTACAAGTCACAGTTAATTAAATGTTTGCTATTTTATTCCTGACGATTCTAGGGTAGAATATGGCCTTCTTCATCACCACTCTAGTTAAGCCTCCTCCTGAGAATGTAAATCTTTTTGAAGTGAAGTCTGTTCATGTGTGTCGGCAAATGTGACAGCCTTTTGTGTTCCCGCAAAATGCAACTGTGTAATTCTCCTCTTCTTAGGACTAGAAAGACCCTTGCTGAATCGCATTATCTCCCAACATTCTCATTCATGACAAATGAATCCTCTTTGTGCCTGTGAAGTCCTAATCAGAGGAGGTATAAGCCGTCTGAAATTTGTTTGATTTTAAGTCCGTGTGAGGTAAGCTGAACACCGTGAATCTCTATCTCGATCGTTTTCTTAAATGGATTTAAGAAAAATTTGAAGGCCATCCTCTCAATCCTCTTTTCAGCAAAGCCATTTTAACCCGGTTATCTCTTAAGCAGGGCCTCATAATTTGCCAATGTTCAACCACTTTTTGAAAAGTATTTTAGCAGAGGAGCTTTATCTCTCACAAACTTTTTTCCTTTTTGAGCAGTAGACTATAACATTTGCTGGATGCACATGTGACTGTATATGCAGATAACTAAGCAGAGTCAGGAACAAACTTTAAGATCCTGCATATGTTATCATACAGCTATTTAGCTGGAAGAATCGGTAATCACATCCACTTTAAAGGAGTACTTCAAGTTTCATGTCCCCCCCCCCCCCCATGTTTTGGCAGTTTATACAGTATGTGTTATATCTTTCTGAAAGTTGTAGTGGAACCTTGAATGACCTAGCTACCACAGCAAGAGGTAATACCAGTAATTGGTTGCCATTTATTCATATTCATATTTACATATTAAAAAGTACAAGGAATGTCTGAAGTCTTACGGTAGTTTCTCGCATCATTGTCAGCTGGAGAGGGAGGTTGCTTGGAATATGTTTGATAATTTACTTTCTCGTCTGTCTACCGTGATTTAAATCAACACGCCAAGGGTGAGGAAAATCAACACTTTGTATGTGTGTTTGTGTTTCTGGGAAATTCAATGGTATGTACCTACTAATTTTTTTTATTAGTCCCGGTATGTGACATGCCGATGAACTCTCCTTTATGGTGGCATATATATCGCAGTAAGTTTCTTTCCATCAAATTCCATGTGCTTCAGCAGTCTCAGTAGAAGTTAACCTTTCAGATAACTCATTAATCTAACATGTTTGTGACTATATGGTATTAGTTACAGGTGATTTACTTGCAATTTCCCCATAGGAGACGGAGGGTAGAGCTGAACCCGGAAAAAATAAAGATAACTTTTGTATTTCGCCATGCACTTTAAAGTAAATATTGTTTACAGAAATGAAAAGAAGTGGTATTCAGTGCAGAGTGTGCACTAAGGGTAAATGTGGTTGGTTACTTGTGTTTCTGGGAAATTCAACAGTATGTACCCCCTAATTGTTTTTTTATTAGTTCTGGTATGTGACATGCAGATGAACTCTCCTTTATGGTGGCAAGTAAGTTTCTTTCCATCAAATTCCCTGTGCTTCAGCAGCCTCAGTAGAAGTTAACCTTTCAGATAACTCATTAATAAATGTATTTAGTAAATGTAAATGTAGCCAAATTTTTCTTGTAGAGCTTATTCATGGACAGGTCCCACCTGCTTTCGACAATTTCCTTGTTCACAACCATGCCAGTCACAATTATAACACAGGACACATACAAATTTTACACCCTAATCGCATTCACACCAATGTAGGAAAATATAGCCTTCGTCATCGTACAAGCATCACATGGAATTCTTTGCTGCTTAATATCAGATCACAACCTTCCCGAATTTCGTTTAAATACAAATTAAAGAGATTTTACTTCAACTTATACTGAGATTGAGGTTCCTCTTTCTTTCTCATCTTCTTCTTCTTCCTTAGCCTTCTCTTTTTCTTAGTTCTTTTCTTAAATCTTTTTTGTAAGTTATTTGTGTACTCTATGTACAGGGAATGTATCACTAGATAAGCCCATGAGGGTTTAATGATACACTTACTTTCACATTCCATAACTCTCTGTATTCGCTACATACGTTGCATATATATGTTGTGGGGGGGGGGGGTGGGGTGGGGGAAAGAAAAAAAGAAGAAAAAGAAAAAAAAATGGATAAAAAAAAGAAAAAAAAGAAGGAATAAACGAAACTTGCTGTAAGCAGGCAAGTATTAAACCTAAATTTAAAATCCGTACGTGTGTCTGTGCGTGTGTGCATGTATGCGTGTGTGTGCATGTATGCGTGTGTATGTGACAAACCTAGCTTGTCAAAACAGCATATACAGATAGCATGCTTGACATGTTATTCAGTTAAATTACTGTTATAGTACAAGAATATTAACTGACATTTTAAGTGGGCAGACAGGTCGTTTTAATGATGCAGAGGTCAAGATGTGAAAAGCTTGATAAAATATTTGTAATTTGGGAACAAGGTTTATGGTATACATTACTGCAGCTTGTTGTTCTTATGGTGTTTAAAATGTCTATATGCTGTTTGGTGGAGGTCAAAGATCACTTGAGGTCAACTTAAACAAAGTTCAAACTAACTCTAGGTAGGTAGTAGAAAATACACATAGCTCAATAATGATATTGATAAATCTATTATAAAATTTACATGAGTCTCTCCTGCAATGATGACAACAACATAAATTTATTGGGGTCAAACGTTATCAGAGGTCAAACGGAGATAACAAATTTAAAGTATTAACTAAGAAACTCAACTTGGACTTGATTGTTTTTAAAAATGTTGTTTTTACAAAACGAAAAGGCTCCAATGTTGGTTGCTAGTCTAAGATGTGATCCGGCCAAACTAGAAAACAAATTGTATATCAATTTTTCAGGCAAAGGGGGGCTGTGGGAGTGGGCATTTTTGGTGAATTCTTCCAGTTTTATGGAGAGGCACATGTCCAGCAACTGTCAATGCTGTCCAAGTTATTGGACTGCTGGTGTCTGATTTCCGTTTTGCTTGGCTAAGAAGGGCCGTCGCCCTGTGTGGTCAGAAATATATAGCCCTGCTAAAGAAGATGTTATCAGCTGATGGATGCAGGCAGGAAGTGTCCACAAGAACAATCTTCGCATGGATTGTGAGTGATTGCTGGATTCAATGCTGGAACAAAGTTGAACTTTTTGTGGGTAAAACTACTGTCTGACTCACGGCTATATGTTTCCGTATAACAACATTCTCGAAGGTCAGAAACTGGAGTGTTCCGGGATAGTTTTGCTAATCTATTTGGTTACATCCTGATCATTTTAGGGGAAAAACAAGAGAAGAGATGCAATTAAAAATATTCATGTGTGAAAAATTAAACACCATAATGTATTTGTTGATATTTAATATATATTTGTTGAAAGATTTACCAAGGATACTGTTATCAGTCACCTCAATTAGGCAGTACAGTACGGTACAGTAGCTCTGTATTAAAGTAATATGATATGATTGTATACATGCATAATTTTAGTCTTGATATCGTCATTTTCCAAAAAACAAAACAAAAGTAACTAAATAATGAGCTGGTAATGTTTCTATATGTAGCTGTCCAACTTTTGAGTTTTTATGATATTCACCTTGAAAATATCCAAAATCTCTGGAGTGCTCCTTTAAGGCCAGGAGTCCCTATATCCCTAACCCTGACCAGTGTTCAGTGGGATTCAAACCTTATTTTCTCTGGTGGCACCATGCATGTCAGCATGAATATCAGTGCGATGAAAATGATGAGGGGCCATGTCCTCTGCACCTCCTGCCCTTGTTGTCTGGGTCCCTGCACACCGGGACTGAAGACTCGCGCACAAAGAAACGTCTGCATGCCGGTAATCTGACCTAGTTTCGAACGAGGTGTAACAGAAGTGTTAGACACCACCATCGATCCCAGAAAATACACACACAGAAAGTTAACTTTTTCAGAGGGCGGCACCCAGTTTGGGGCGAATCTTCAATGCCTTTAAAATAATTCACGCATTGAGAATTATTTTACTATTGTTCATACAGTAAGTATCTAGTATGAAATACTTTCAGCTGTCTGAGAATAATTTGGATGGTCCAAATCTCGATGGTTCGAAGTATACTATGAACAACTGATTTGAACAACTGCTTGGAATCAGTTTTAGCATCTCATCACTTTTGGACCAAACAATTGTCTTGGAAATTGTGTTATGTATTTCATTTAAATGACAAAATAATTAATAACATGCTTTATTGTATAGTTTCATGTCTGTGAACTTGTGAAGTATATCACTGTAGTATTTATGACAATAATATTCATTCTTCTGACAATGACAGTTCATTATGTGTGGAGCTTGTAACACAACCTCTTTTGGTACAAATTTGGCAAAAGGAAAATAGTATGAATCATAATTTGTCTTTTCTCCGAATAGTAAATTGTAAACTTGACATTGGTTTGATAGAGAGCCTCTATATAGCAGGGACAGTTCAAGATGGGGACAGATTGCGGCAAGTGCATGCTTAGAGAGCTCAGAATTCTTGGATTGGAATTTACTTTGCTTGTCCCATTGCGGTCAAAAGAAAACTTCATCAGGATCCTCTCTACGTCTATTAAATTTCCATCAACGGTTAAACTCGTCGTGGGTGGCATTTAAGGACTAGCCTTCAAAGAATATTTTATTTAAACAAAAGCATACCATTTTTGCGTTCCTCTTGTATACATGTAACCATGCAGCTGGTAACTGTAAGTACAGTACATACTGAATTTCTAGTCCATTCCTTCATCACATATCGTAAAAGTCTGGGTGCGCTATTTACAGTATCCTGTATTCTTTGCAACTATCTGTTTCCAATTAAAATAAGATATAAACGTTTCAGAGAAGGGGGCGGGGAAGGGGGAAGGGACGATACAATTGTTGGAAATTGTAGGTACATCTGGGATCAGGTACTCTTTTGAATAGGCGGGGGGGGAGGGGGAGGGCACGGGGAGGAAGCTTTGAAGAGGAGGCCTACATTGTGTAAGAGGATACCTCAAGCCATTGTTTTAGATATTAATTTTTACTATTTTGCAGTTCAATTTTTTCAGAGGATGATTTTAAGGAAAGGCAGTGCCAAATTCTGAAGGAAAAACCTATGTTTGGATGGATGACAAAGAGACTAATAATATTATAAATTATTCCACAATATATGAACATCACTAAAGGTGTTATAACAACTGTGTGCAAGTGTATAATTTGAAGTTTTTATTTGTTTCGGGCAGAAATTTGTTGTTTTTGATGATCCCATTTTGACAGTTTACTTTAAAATCTGAGTAACCTACTGTGTATATATGCTAGTACTGTAGTGATCTAAACTTGTATACATGTGTATATCTGTTTACTGATCACTTTTCTAAGAGTATTGCTTCAAGAACTATTGTACTACTGTACAGTGGGTCTCCTGCCAGTATTTATAAGGATTTTATTTCTCCTCAGTTGATGGACAATTGTCCCAGCTTTGAGTCATGGATATTTATGTACTCTCTGTGGTCAAACCATCACAGTTAATGAATAGTGCACTGGCCTAATCTTTTGTTGTTAGGGGGGAGGAAGTTGTCTGGTCTGTAAATGGATTGTTGTTGCACCAAGGAGCAATTCAGAGGGAAAAATCTCACCCAGTTTGTTGCTATTGTTGCTTCAGCTGACCGCACAGGCTGTTTTGTTGAGTTGAACTATACTCCTCCTGAGTGAATTAATTCAACTAAGGCACTTCCATCTTCATTCTGTTTTGCCAGTTAGCATAGGACAGTGGTATATGAGATAACACTTGAAGGATCCAAGCCACAGAAAAGAACATTTTATGACAGCCTTTGGTGGTTGCCTTTGGAAAGAACTTTTGTGAGTGTTTTCAGAGAACAAGATACAACTGACCAGAGGATGCGTCTATTGTACTTTATAGTATGACTCTGGAATACACATGTGAGCTAGCTGTTGCAACTCTGGAATACACATGTGAACTATAGCTGTTGCAACTCTGGAATACACATGTAGAGCTAGCTGTTGCAACTCTGGAATACACATGTGAACTATAGCTGTTGCAACTCTGCAATACACATGTGAGTTAGCTGTTACAACTCTGGAATACACATGTGTGCTATAGCTGTTGCAACTCTGGAATACACATGTGAGCTATAGCTGTTGCAACTCTGGCATTCACATGTGAGTTATAGCTGTTGCAATTAATGGAATACACATGTGAGCTATAGCTTTTGCAACATGCCTCTTACATTCTATAGTTTATCACACTTCACTCATGTGGGACTATATATCTAAGTGTAGATATACAAAGTGTTTTCATGCATGCTCCAAAAAAGTGTCTGTCTGGGAGAGCTACAGCTTGTGACTCTATCTCCAAGTGAGTGTTAATAAGTTGTTAATGATATTTAAATATATGCAGATTACATCATGAGGTGTGTATGGAACTGATCATGAAGCTTCTATATTCATGTCACAGTTAAGGTAGCATTACATCATTACATCGACATGCGTTATGCGTTGAAATCATGCACAACCACTCTAGATCTGGTATATACAGTACACCATCCTGGATTGCTCAGCGAAGGATAAAGGCTAGCTGGGTCCTTGAAACTTCTTATCTTTGATTACCTAATAGACCACCAAAAAGATCACACTAAGATCTACGACCGTTAAAGATCGGTATTGAAGCAAGAAATATTAACATCACTTTGTTTTGTGATGCTATATTTTCTGTATTTCATTTAATGTTTTAATTAATCCCTTATTAAAGAATGCGTAAAATAAATGTTTATAACCTCCCAGATCTCTTTAGTTAGACTGAGAGATATCTAGTTATATGTGAATATTACCCCATGGCTTGGAAATTATGAGTGGTGCAAATTATTCATTAACAAGCTTATACTTTAATCATGTATTTTGTTTAATTCTATAACCTGTTGGTCGACTTGATAGTGTGAGTACAACAGCAAGTACAAGTAGAATTCCCCTTGGTATGAGTACCATTATGATCAAGTACCAGCACTTAGTTTTGCATTATCCATACTCAGGGATGTGCCCAGGATTTCCTGAGTGCCGGGTATACTGAACGTCGTCCTGGGGGAGGGGTCTTTGGGAAATTTTTCAATTTTTGAAGGTGCTCGGATGCCAAATGCTGGCACTTGTGTAGCTTTTTTTTAAGCACATACACAAGTACTAGTTTGGCTAACAATTTACATTTTTTTTTTTAGTGAAATATATTACGTACCTGCTAAAAGTTATTAGTTTTGTTTCAAAGAGATTTTACAAGGGACCGATTGAGAGCCGTAAGTAATGTTTCTCGCATGCGTAACTGATGCATTATTAGTCTGTATGATTTTGGCATAGGCTAGGCCCAATTTATGTTGAATATATTGTTAGGAATGTCGCGATTTTTGATGAAAATAGTGCTGGGCGGGATTCACGATTTTTAAGACAGTGCTGGGCGGTAATTTTTAGTGCTGGGCGGGGCCGTCCAGTGCCGCCCAGCGTGGGCACATCCCTTATTCTATTCTTCAAAATACCTCTAAGACAAAGTATAGGTACAGATCCATGAGCGCGATTACAAATGGAATACGAATGAGTACATCTAATCAAGTCTGCATTGTGGTGTATGTTATTTATCCTCATAATTATCTTACTCATTTTTTACGGTCTTAACTTTTCATAGCTAGTGGTAAGTTACTGGTCCTACTACTTCACAGACTAAGCGTATGTGTCATGAGCAGTCAGTAATATTAGCAAATCTCTAAGGTAGGTAGGAAGTCATTGCTAAATGGATCTGGCATTTTAGCTTGCAGAGTGAACTTACATTTGACAGTTTATGTTCCCTGGGGGCTAATGAGGGGGAAGTTAGTAATTGTTGGAGGGTACTAAAGTAGTTTTCCCGTTTTTGATGTCTAATTGCAGATAGTACTGTTGTACAAATCTGCCAACACAAGAGGCTGCCATTGATAGCTGCACATTGCCATAATTAGCTCAAAGAGATTCCATTTTGTCAGTTACCTAATTAGAACTGATTTATTATGTAATAAATTGCTTGATCACCTGTGCTAGAACAGTGACGAAGTGATCAAGTTTTCATATTCTGAAGTAGTTTGGTATTAAGTCCGTGGCGGCTTAATATCCAGGAAGAGGAGGGATTTCATTTTGATGTTTGATACAGGTAATATTTTTCAACATGGATCAGAAGTGGCGCTAGGGGCCTTTGGGTATTGAAGATTTGTCATCATGCAATCCACTGACTCATATGATGGAGGTCAAAGATTAAATTTAACTTTAAGCTCTTGATTATGGACCTACTTATGGTTTAAATGTCTTGCTTTTATCTTTGTTGTTCACCAACCAAGTTTGCACTTATTCATATCCTTAGAGGTGAGAGGTTTGACAGAGGGGATCAAAGAATGAGTTGGTATCTCATAGCAAACTGTTAAACAAAGTGGCCTCAACCACCATCTTGGGGATGGGGTAGGTGGTAGGATAGGGGTAGGCCCTCCATTCCCTATTAAATATTTTTCAGAGCAATGGTTTTCACTTGTGAAAGTGTACATCCCTGTAATTGGTCTGATTCCTGCCTAACACCTCCCCCCCCCCCTTCCCCACCCATATTTTCAAGCTTGTTGTTCAATTCTTGTTACAGTGTAGTTTAAAGATTTACACACTTTTCTTTTGCCCAGTAGCTGACTCCTTAATATTTTACCTTAAAAAGTCATAAAATTTACAAATGTAAAACTTTTACTAACAATGTGAATTTTTTAATGAGAGATAATTGTATATACTATGTAGTTAAAACATTTAATGAATATGCAAATAACGCATGTATGAGATATTCAGTCAATAATGGAGAGAAGCAGTGATACATGATAAACTGCATGCACTAGAATGCCTAGCAACCACCAATAGTGATGTATGTACCACCTTTGGAGAATTTATCACCACAGACAGATTCGTGTTTATTTTGAAGTTTCCTTCATGACAACCTTCATGCTAACCTTCAAAAAGAAAGAAAGAAAAAGAACTTAAATAAAAACCGAGGGGGAGTGGGGGGGGGGGTGGGGGAGGGATGGCAGATGGAAAAGCAAATATGTAGAATTTTTTGGTCACACACTGAGTGAGAGTACAGAGTAACCAAACAGAAGCTGTCTGAACATTAATGTATTCTGTCAGATTTAGCCAAAATTCTTTACTTTATTGCTGACAATTCCCTAAATTATAAGTGTCAATATGTTTTATGTGTATGACATTTATTCTGACCTTACACTGTCAATTGGCTCCATATCGTAAATTATAGTTTCCGACCTACAGTATGGAAATCACCATGTGGGGCATGCATGCACAAATTGTTGAATCTCATATTCATCATTCCTTACAGGTGAGAGGGCAGATGCAGGAATTGTGGGGGGGGGGGGGCGGGGGCCAGGGACCTCCACATATGTCTCCTCAAATTTTGAGTTTAATTCAGTAATAAAATTCCTCCAGAAATATTGTGGATCCCACAAATTTTAAATTATGTATTGTTTTCTCACTGGAAAACTGTTTTTGTCTTATTTCATTCATTACTGGTACAATGTACAATTAAAGAGTGCCAGGTAATCTATTATGTTTTATCTGGTTTTTTCGCTTACCGCTCTGAAAGGAACCACCAGATGATGTGGTGAAGTCGATTCAAACAATAACTCATAAATGTCAGCACATTTTGACGTTGTTACAGGCAATGCGGGTTATTTAATGACTAACATCCAATTATTGATACACAGCAGTATAAAAGGGTTACTTTAATGACTCACTTCCTTCTCCTGGGCAAGTCAATCATGTCAAATATCATTTTTTCTTTCTTTTTTGGACTAAATTTTGTTTTTTTACAGAGTTGGAGTTTTATACATTTGTTAAATCATGTTCTTAAAGTGATGATTACATATCATGGAGATGAATGATGGCTTGTAATTGAATGATTTGTGGTTTTGATGGTTTGTGGTGAATATGTTTCACTAAAACTTGAATTACCTGAACTACCTGTATCAACAGATTGGTGGTAATAAATTATTTTGTATACGTAGTAGCTTTCTTTGAATGTTACAAATCAAAGTCTTTCAAAATTGGTTCAAAACATATGATTGCAGAGATTCCACCAAGGTTTGTGATGGGGAGAAGGAGGAAAAAGAAAGAGAGGGGAAAATTATGAGGGGTGGGAGGTGGAGGAAGAGGGGGAGAGATGGGTTGTGCCCCTGGAGTCCTGGACCTATTGATGTTAGGCCTGCCCTGTGTTGTATCGAGATGTGTTGCATTACTGTCATAATAGACGTTGGATGTAGCTTGAGAAAGTTCTGTAGTTAAACATTTACTGTGAGTCAGTGCACAAGTTACAACATTGACATCTTGCTTAATTATTCTGAAATAATTTATTAACAATGTTATCTGTCATATCAGTAATAGCAGATGCAACCATTCCCAGGCTTAGACATACTGTACAATGCGGATGTCACTTGTGTTCTCATTAAGTTTTGTAACTTTTTGAATGATGTAGGAGGTAAGGGAGAGGATGGGGGATGGGTACATTGGGAGGGTCTCAGAGGAGGACAGAATAAAATTCAGAGACTATGACAATTTTACTGGAAATATTTGTTATTTCTAAGAGACCAAATGTGCAATAATTGATATTAATGTAATTTTCCTACAGTATGCTAATTGCAAATGAAAGTAGAGTTAAATTACCAGTCATATATAACCATTATTTCCTAAATAACAAATTATGTAAATTTTGATTCTATCAGGAGAATTATTCTGCGAACTGTCTCAACTTTTCAATGTTAAGTCCTGGTTCTGTTGATCACAGCTATTAAAATCCTGCTAAATGGTTTTAAGTATATAAAGAGTCACTTACCTGTCTCCCACAACCTTAGCACACTTGTTCTGCCTTGCCTAGAATGAACTGGTAACCTTTTAACACTATATCCGAACCTCTCCGGTCAATGCCCTCCCTTTCATATTCTACTACCCAAAGTGCCTAGACGTACGTTTTGTGTGTGGATGCTTCAATTCATTTCTGTGTTTTTTGGTGACCTCTTTCATCTATTTGGAATGAGGAGTTTATCCTGTGATCTTTCGTGCGCAGCCCGATAGGTATCCATTTTGGCAGGTTTCGGGCGGGTTTGGGACAACCCTTTTTCCAGTGTCGCTTAGCATTTTGGGGACACAGGTAGTAGTTCTGTGACTTCCAACGCTAGTTTTGCCGCCCATCCCTGCCATAATATATTTATGTATAAATGCGTTTATAGTTTATGGGTTATGTGTGCGATATGTATGTTACTTTCATTGCTTGTTTTCTTTCCCTTTGCTAGTTTTTGAGCGTGTTTTCTAGCGAATATTCTACCTTTCTTATTCCCACATTGGCCTTCATTCTATTTCTATTCAGAATATTAACAATTCAGAGAGGAATTGTTGGCTATATATGTCTCCTTCGTTTTTTATTTTCCTAGAAATAGTGTATGCTTAGACCTTAATTGGGAGTCCATAATGTCTATCCTTAAACCAGACTTTTTGAAGCAAAACTTAAATGTCAAACATACTGTAGATCTCCAGGACCTGATAACAATTTGAAACAAAACAGGACATTTCCTACAGACATGAGTAATGTAATGGCGGACATTCTTATAAAGTTCTTGAGTTTAATGGAAACAGCTGGTATCTGTTGCTAGGTGGAAATAAGGAATCTTGTCTGAAACATAAAATTCACTCTTCTAAGAAACGATGCTGTCGTTAATAACACTAGTTTCGATCGACCAAAGTTTCTGAGGGGTTACTGTAACCTCTACATACATGTGATGTTCTGTCATCTAGCAGGCTGCTGTCCAATGTATAATAATAATAGACATTCCTGTGATACATCACAGCTGCCACAGTATATATTCCAATAAAAACCCTACACTGCTGCAGTATGTAGACTATCTTCCTTTTGCTTTTATATAGGGTAGTGCGCTATATAAGATTTTATTTACATTACATTTAAATATAAATGAAGGTCAGCAGTTTGCTCTAAACTAGTTTAACATGCTATTGCTACAGTACTATAAAGTTCTCTGCAACATTATACTATCAGTATTGCCACAGAGAAATATGTCAATGTACACCTCAGCCATTTTAAAGGCATTGAAGACTCGCCCCAAACCCCGTGCGGCCATCTGAAAAAGTTAACTTTCTGTTGCTTGCAAGTGACGTTTTGTTCGTGTCGTTACAAAATGCAGACAGTAATGAAACGTGATACCGTACCTTGTTATCTTTAGCTGGACCTGAGATGTCCATCGCTGTATCGTTTGTATACTGTGCTGTGGGTATTGACCGCAGCTGTATGTACTGACTGTACACTAGTGTCTAATTACCGACGATAGCAAGCTGTGTGTGTATTTTCTGGGATCGATGGTGGTGTTTAACACTTCTGTTACACCTCAATCGAAACTAGGTCAAATTACCGGAATTAGACGTTTCTTTTTGCGCGAGTCTTCACACCCTTTAACACAGCTGTCATATTATAGAATTACATGGATCTATGTGTATTATATGGAGGCCTTAATTTCTTTTAGACTGAAAATTACATCTAAATTTGTCAGAGTTTTGTAATTGCCGGCAAATCGCTGTCAGCAATTTGACCATGATTTTCGTCTTAAATGAACTCGAAAGAAAAAGAGAAGATGAATATCATGTTTTTCAAGTCATTAATGAGCCATTTGCAAGTATAATCTACAGCTGGTTTACCCAGTACACCTGATCAAAAGGTGAGTGTAGATTCTTGTCCATTCCAACCCATCCCCTCTCCTTCCCCCTCCCCCTCCAAAAACAAAATAATATAATAATAATAATAAAAAAAAAAAACGTAAACAAAACTGGAAAAAGGATGCAATTTTGTTACCTCTTGGGGAAGAGGTCATGTTGTTCCTGTTTTCCTTACATCTGGCTTTAAAATTTCTGTTGAAGCTTGTGGAGTTAACATTTTTAGCATTCTTTGCTTCATAAGTCATGCTTCAGTCCAGTTCAGTTGAAACTACACCTGCTGTGCACAAGTTCATCGAAGTATTCCAATCTTTTCAAATGCCGCACTTGACGTTGTCGTCAGAGCATTGTTGGATAAAAGTTGCTGTAGGCAACGTAAGCAAATCTACACACAGTGTTCATAGTAGATGCCTGAGATACACCTGAGCAAGCTCACAGGTTATTTTCATATTCGTTGTCAATGGGAAATCGTAGCACGGGCCGAACGAACGGCTAGCCAAATAGGATACTTGGTCGCTAACCAGCCCGGCATTGTTGGGAACTCTTTTATGTTGTCCACTGATTGTGACAGGATTGTTTTGTTTTCTGTATTGTGAGGTGAGGGGAAGGAATGTTTGGTTTTGAATTCCTCTGTTTTTTGTGTGTAAAAACTGACTCAAATACAAACGGCGGTTGAAACCTCTGTATACGAGTAATGGAATTTAGCTGTTAATAAAACTAAAACGTAAAGCCCATTTATCTTGCTAGTTGAAATGTTAAATTGGAAAATACACAAAAGAGAGTTGTGTGCATGTCAAGTTGGTAACAACATCCTGTTGGGACTCTTGGATTCTTTATTGTTTGTTGTTGTTGATTTAATGGATAAGTTCGTTCATCAAAAAATGTGGTGAGTATGAACAGCCTAGTTATATCTATTGTATAGGTACGTAGGCATTGAATACTGTATAAACCTATATTTGCCCCAAAATGATACACAAAAAAAGTAAATGCATAATAGGTATGTCCATTAAACTCTAATAGTAAATTAAAATGTTTAATACCTAGATGCAATAATAGAATTTACATGCTGTTGTTGATGAACAGTTTATATGCAAATTGTACCACAATAAATAATTAGTCAATAAAAGTCATAAATGAATTTAATCTACTTCTTAACAGATTCGTACTTCTAGACCTTTTGCAGTAATTGTATATTGCAGTACTTATATTGCACTTTCATATACTAAATTGTTTATGTACATTGTAGATTCGCACTGTACTGTTAACCTTTAGTACATTGTCTTGAGATCTTAGTATTAATTATTTTTCCTAATTCTATTCAAGACCACCTCAAGCAGCCGGTAGAAGAGAAACTTGCAGTGATTTCACCTATAATTTATACTGATGCATTAATTTTTGATATTTCTGATTTGATTCTTAGTTACCCCTCCTCCTCCTCCTCTTTATGTAAACCCCCAATCCCCATCTTTGCCCCTCTCTCAATCGAATCAATATTATCCCTGTGACCTAGTCATAAATGAATTTAACAAAATAAATTAAATTAATTTGGCCACAGTGATCTACTTTCAACTAATTAATTGCTAACCATTAAAATGGGAAGGAAATAAACAATTAGTTCATTTCTTTCATTGAAGTAAGACTACTTGGTCAGGTTACTCTGGTCCCTAATAGATCAATATCTTATGACCCTGACAAGCACTCACGTTTCACTTTTTGATTTTGACTTGATGAGTGTACTGTAGGCCTCATTTCTAGTTATGGTCATGGAATTAATGACCTGTAAATTATTAATTTCCTCTAATAATATATGCAGTATATAAACATGGAACATGGTCAAAGTTGCAAGTCCTTTTAAAACGTTTTGCCTGTATAGTCACTCGGAAATACCATATGATTATTACTTAAATATTTTGTTACACATTGAGATCATGAATTTGTTTGGTAACAACATAATGCTACAGTCGGGATTCATCCCCTTCGACTGCCCCTCCCCTCCCCTCACCTCTTTATTCAAGTTACCTCACCGTCCTACACCCCTCACCCTTTTACAATCACCCTCTATGTGGCAAGGTACAGAATGGGAATTATTACCTTTACACCACTAGTTCTGTAAATGTGATTATTATATATATACTTAACTATTTTGTTACACACTGAGATCATGAATTTGTTTGGTAACAACATCTGCTACAGTGGGGGGGATTCATACCCTTCAACTCCCCCACCGCTAACCTCTTTCTTCCCCTTCCCTCATCTCCCTTCACCCTCACCCTTTTACGTGGCTAGGTACAGAGAGGGAATTATTAACGTTACACCACAAGTTCTGTACAATCATGCATGAGCGTGAACATATTCTGTAAACACACTTGATCAATGCATGCCTTTTAGATCTTGAACGAGTCAGTGTAACTCTCTATTTGTGCAAATAGTCACAATGAATTATTTTGAAGTGTGAGACAGATTTACCTCAGATGATGATAAAAGTTTCAATTGATTTGTCTCATCAAATTCACTTTGAAATCGGCTGTTCAAATATTAGCGGCAGCTGGTGCAACTGATGAGTTTATCACGTCCCTGAATTATTGTGAGAATATATGATAAAGTTACAAAATGAATAACAAAATGGAGTTTTCATTCGTTATGAAATCAAAGTCATAGCATTGAGTTAGAAGAATGAAGTTAATATGATTAGGTCGTTTATAGTTCTAAGCAGTGATTTCACCTAACTTTGTGACATGGGGGGTGGGGGGGGGGAGAATACCAACAGATGTGAACTGTTGGTTTGGTATAGACAAGAGGGACAAGGGGAGGATGAGGAGGGATGGTAACAGGTACAGAGAAAATTGTTTCCACTAAGAATATATGACAGTGGTACACATATTTTACATTGCAATACTATATCTTTATACAGGATGTGAGTGTGGAAATTTTAACCCTCCACTTCATGTTGTGACACTTGATAGTTAATATGCTGTTTTTGTTAGTTTTTATGTTGATAGACTTAGGGACTTTTTCCTGTCACAGGATATGGTTTGGTATCATTAGTTGTGCTGTACATAGTGTACTAATTAATCTATTGATTTTATTCATACAGCACTGTAGTCTTAAATTTCATTAATTTAATTAAAATATTGATTTAGAACTTTGATAGGAATAATTTGGTGACATGAATTTTCTTTTTGTTATTGTTCTTGTATCGCAATATCAGAATGGTATACACTTTACAAAACAATATACATAACACATAAGTACACAAAACACTATATAAAACACCATGCAATACACTACACAAACACTATACAAAACACTTCACAAAACACTACACAGGGGGAGGGGGGGAAGGGGGAGAGGGAGGGAAGCCCAGTACGCTTTTTTGAAATCTTTCGTTACTAAAAATTTGCTGCAAGCCAGCAAATATAACTTTTCTTAACCAAAGGTACATGGAGGAAACCTTTACAAAGATTTATAATTTCCTTTATGTTTCCTTTTCTGCAGGTTCAATGAAGTCTTGATCTAAGCTATATCGTCAGTACTGCCAAAGATATGGCTGAAAATACCGGTGCAGTGAACAGTGAGCTGGTTGGTGGGCCACCTAATCCGGAAGGCAGCTCCAATCTAGTCCGCAAAGATGAGTGGGGATCCATCGCAGACATCCTGAAGAGTATTGAGAACACAAACAGGAGGCCAAGAACGTCACCCCAGGCAGTAGCGAAACGGATGCCACCACTAACTGAGAACATCCAAACAACTCCGACAGCTGGGGAGAGAGGGCAGGGCATGCAACAGCTAGATCACCTGCTGAGACTCATGGAACAAATGTGCGCACTACGGAGACAAAACAACAAACTCAGAGAGCATGCTCAGTACCTCACGGCAATCAAAACGCTTCAAGACATTCGCAACGAGCAACTCCTGCACGACTGTTCCTGCGAGGTCCACCGGAATGCCTCGGACCACAGCAGTAGCTCCTCTCCGATGGATCATAACCTGGGCAACATCGAATCCTTCTCCGAACCGGAGAGTCACGCAGGAGATGACGAAATGGAAAACAAGTACCGATCGAATAGGTCGGAGAAACGCACAGGTAGAACAATAACCAGGGAGCCCAAGGGAAGGAGCGTGAAGAAAAGAAGCAAATCATTGGATCCGTTTGGGGAAGAAGCCGAGGAGGAGATGGTGAAGGAGAGAGGGCGCCCTGGCATATTTTCAAAGTTTGAAAAAATGAAGGAGAAATTGACCAGCAGACGCGGAAGTGTGAAACGCCGGAGCGGCGTGAAAGGTTTAGACGAGGAAGTCAAAAAATACGACTCTGAACTCGGTGTTCCCACTGATGGGATAGAGACCAAGTCAGAGGACAGTGGATTTTATCAGAACTTAGGGGATGAGACAACAGTCCTACCGATCCCCCAGAGGATTGAACTTCCTTCCCACAGGGGAGAGGAAGAATTTTCGGACGGGGAGGAGGTATTTGACGTCAGACAATCGGCGGCCCTCACTCAGAGAGGAGAGTCAAGACAGGTACGCAAAGTCAGCGACGTTTCCACCGGTAGTTCCAGCGAGGACTTTCACGAATCCAAGCAAAAGCAGAAGAAATATAAATCACAGCCTCCACCTCCACCTCCGTCCGGCTCAAGTCTGAGTGACCACAATGAGGACATCCACCCGGCTAGGAGGAGGAGGTCTCGATTCAATAAATCTTCCAGTTTCCAAGACTTTAATTCTTCGGCGGACACGGACCCCAGTCCGTCCAATCTCCCAGACCCTCTGCCAGTACCAAAGAGACATGCACGACTAGAGCAGAGTCTGAGTATGGACACAGAGATGCCGGACTTGACCGCCGGCAAACTCGGCTCGCAGTCCCCAACTATGGGGAGTGTAGACTCAAAACTTGGTCAAAAGAGGAAACATACGCATAAAGCGCCTGGTTTGGACTTGTCGGACCCGTTGCTGTCGTCGTCGCCGGAGAGCAGGGGTGGAGACCAACTTCCAAGGTCCTCATCACCTCCTGAAAAGAAGAGAAACAAAGGTTTGCAGTTTATATTATTCCTCTTTAAATCATTGTTAATTACTATTAGTCCTCTCTGTACCGTTTCAGGAATGATGATTTTATTTTCTTTAAACTCTCTCTCTCTGTATCTCTCATTGTCTGCTTTCTGATTGGATTAGGAACCAAGTCAACCGTAGGACACAGAGTGATCTGCAGCATAATATGCCAGTCTGCGTAGGACATCATCTTTTGTGTTCTGCAGGTTTACATGTATTAGGAACTGTATCCTTCAGAGATAAACTCTATTGTTTGATAATAATTCAGCCTTGCTGCAGCCTTGCTCCAGAGGATGCTGCAGCTGCTGCAGCTCTTCTTAATCTTTTGTGTTCTGCAGTTTTACATGTATTAGGAACTGTATCCTCCAGAGATAAACTCTGTTGTTTAATAATGATTCAGCCTTGCTGCAGCCTTGCTCCAGAGGATGCCGCAGCTGCTGCAGCTCTTTCTTAATTTTGACATAGTGCCTTATGGTGCTGAAATGGATGAACAAGAGGGAACATAATTAAAGTGTGATGGTGTTGCAGACGAATAGTGTTGAGTTTCAGCTATGGTGAGCATCTGGAAAACAGTGCTTATGTATAGTCTTTGAGACCATCGCAGTACTCAGACGGTGGACATATTTGTCTATTATATCCACATAATTCAATGCACTGAAGACAACAATTCAGCCATTACCACAACTTTTCCATGAAAGATTAAATCTTACCTCTGACTGAAAGATGAAAAGTTAGTTGGTTGCATTTGTGGTGTTTTTTCTGGCATACCTCTTTGCATTTTGACACTATAAAGCACACCTCCTCAGTGAGCAGCTTAACTGTATCATGGATTTGTTAGTCCCTGATTCATATAGAGAAATATTTTATGCTTTCAAATGTGTCAATTATATGAGTATTTGTCAAGATAGCTAATTGTTTGCAGGTGTTATGTACACAAAACATACAGACAGACACCCACACACACACATGAAAAAAAAAGATTGAAAAGTGATTCTCAGATTTTTCATCCTTTGTAAAATTTGAACAAGAGACACTTGCATGATAAAGTTCAACATTTCAATAGTCACTTATTTAGCAGAACTCTGTTGTTTTACCTGTGAAAACTACACCTGGTTGTTTGGTAGGAATGAAATGCTTTCAGGGGGTAATCAAATTGTAGTCGCACCCATGCTCAAACTCAAACGCAACCATCCAAGCCCTCTTCGTAATGTGAGAGTAAACTTGGAGGGGTGGAGCATTCTACAAAAGTAATTTTCACACAAAATTTTGGAATTTTTGGGCTACCAAAACTGATATTCTGATTATTGACCAGTATAGAATGGCATATAAATTTACAATAATGAAATAATAAAAACTATAATTGATCATATTTTGTTTCCGATTACACAATTGAAAGTAGATCTGTTGAATTGGAAATTTAGAAAAACAATTCAAAACATTTACATTACGGATCAGACTCGTCACTCTGTGTTCAATATCAAAGCAAGTCGTTTCTGAACCTCTGCGCATTCAAATTAGAATGTACGCTCGCAATCACCAAAAAGGAAGTTGAGGTTTGTTTCTTGTGAAACCATATCTACACATGCCATGTGCAGTGCAATACCTATTACTGTTAAAGGATGTAAGAAACACATTTACATTACAAATTAATCCAGAGCAGAGGGTCTGATCCTCCGTTCATCCTAGTCTATCATGGGGAGCGAATCGTGGGGTCTGATCTGCATTTACACTACAAAATGCAACACATAGTGTGCTCATTAATTCTCAAGTGTAAACTGGGCCAAGCTTCTTCTGGGATAAAGTCTAAGTTCTTAACTTGTCTTGAGATTTGAACAGACATTGAGTCAGATTATGATTTACCGATTTAAGTATTTACTTAACAAAGCAAACTTTGGAAAACTGAACAAGACCAAGCACACGTAGCTATACTTGCATGACTTCTGTATGAATTTCAAAATGTAGGTTCAAGAATTTCACTACTATACCAAACAGCTTCTTTTGAGGTAACACCATGTTGTTACTCTTGGCTTTTCTGCCTTAAATTTAAAGAGATGCATCCTTTAACATGAAGCTGCAATTCCGAATTCCACTTCTCAGAGATTGTGACTATCATCCTCCTTACTTCACTCTGCCAGACTGTATACTGTTGTAAGTACAACATGATAGCCTTGTGCACAAGACATACCACAGCCATACATAAACAAACTATCCGCAACGAACATAATAGCTTCAAAGAAATTCCAAGACAGATAGAACAAAAGCAATGTTACTTGGAACTTGATGACTGCTGTAAGATGAAGCTTCAAGTTTGTTTTTGCGGTACTCCTGACATATATGTGTTATAATTAGTCATATTTACTGTACGTGAGTGAAAGTTTTCATGGTAGGTGAAAATTTAAGCGTTCGGTCTCTTTACTATCGCTAGAATGGAAGATTGAGAGGGATCAACGCAACTTTTCCGCAAACACTTTTCCCCAAAAATTTGAAAAGGGTATTTTTGTCTAAAATAAGAGAAAACATGTAAAGAAATGAAATAAATCTAAAATGACTCAAGAGATCATTGATTATGAACCATACATATTCATGTTTCCCATACAGCTGCTTTAACAAGCTATTTCTGTTGCAAATATCACTGGAATTTCAGACAATTTTGTAACCCCTGATTTACTTTGATGAGTTTTAATGATGATTGAGATAATTATGAAGGAAATTTCCGTAAAGGAACTTGAGTTAAAGGGTACAGCAGTTTTTGTCATCAGTAACGTATGATTTATGAAAACATTATGGCAAGTGGTATGGGCACCGACATCAACTTTCTGTCTGTTCCGCAGACGGTTAATTTGAGCCCTGCTTCATACATTATAAAGTCTATATAAACCTAATTGTAACTTCTGTCGGTATTGAATACCAACCCGTAAGTAGAACACACAAAATTCCAAAGTGTACATAAGTTAATTTTTGCATTTTATTAAACAGATTAAATCCACTCTCATAATTTTCAATATCATATCATAAAGGTGGTTTGTTTAATATAAGATTAATATTTCACCTTTCAATTTTTTGAAGGAAAACCTGTTTTTTAATATATATATATTTAAAAAAAAAATGAAACGACTCAGAGTGAATTTAATTGAATAAGAAATAATGGCAGACCAAAACATGACAGATTAACGGTAAGAATTTCACCTCAATGATTCTTTAACTTCTAGTCGCAATTATGATGGTTCTTTGGATGGAATACCACAGTTGGTATTTTTAGAGTGGTATACTAATTAAAATCAGTCGGCATGATTGGTTGCCTATCTGGGTAACTATGGAAAAAACCAGCGTGTGCTTCAGTAACTTAATTTGCTGCTCTGTTTAGACAAGTTTACCACATAAATTTGTGTCATTGTGTATTTATATCAAATCAGAGTCTTAACTACAGAGGTGGTAGGTTAAAGAAAAGGGAACTCTGTTTATGAGGTAGTAAAGCAAATTATCTCTACATATATATGTTACTCTGCTTCGTGGAAGTCTGAAAAGCTCTCTAACTGATTGTTTAAATTGTTAAAGGACCCATAGCCCCCAGGCCCCTCCCACCCATATCCCCTTTCTCTGACATGCTAATATTGAGCGACAAAATAATACAAATACATTTTGTAATTGTTTCTTAAACCCAATGTAGGATTCATAAGCCTCATCAGGAAGTATCTGTCATGTCCCATACGTATTACATTACATACTCTCACAGGCAAGAATTCTAGGTCGGCGGTGTACATCCCCGCCCTCAAGGGCGGCGGAAGCACTTTTAATCTGGGTGGGCACCAACGTCGAAGGGCACTTTGCAGAAATTCGATTGGACTGATGCAGCCTGATATTTAGTACCCTTTATAACTCTTATTGTATTATCTTATTTGCGTATAAACATCACTCCATCAATGCCACCCCCCCCCCCCCCCCTCAAGGAAACAATGCATACTAGCACTGCAATATCTAATGTGCAAATTGGGAAACAAGGAAAAAGACAAAATGAGGTGAAATCATTATAAAGTCCAAGTCCCTGCACTCGCGATCGATACATGCATGAAAGCAAATGAAATATGTCAAAATACTGAAAGAAAAATAATTTTCTATGTGTTTTTCAATGGTTAAACTCAGTGGCGGAGCTAGGGGTATTGGTCAGGAGGGGCGAGAATGGTCTGTAGAGGCGCTTTCGACACTATCTAAGCGGAGCGCCACCACAGGTTGGCGCGTAGCGTACAGAAATTTTTTGAGTAAAGATACTCCCTAGATCGCCGGAAATGACCCTTTCCGGGCCTGGCTAATTTGCAGATAAACGAAGAATAAATAGGTGTCATCGCCAAATTACAGCAAAAAAAGGTGACAAACGTCAATAGGTAGACGAGAGCGCAATAAAACAGTCAATAATCGCGAATAAGTAAAAAGTGGTAAAGATCTGAAAAGGGCGCCAGCAGTCCATTTGAGTCTGTCAGGGGGGGCATTCGCCCCCCCCCCCCCACTGACTGTATGGACGCTCCGCCACTGGTTAAACTGATATTATTATGATCTTTATTATTGTAACGACTTTCCCAATAATTATAACATCACGGCAAATGATTGTATGTTATTGGCATGCGATGTAATAACCAACGCATGCCTATATGATATGCACATTGAAATGTTAAACGCGGGCGTAGCGCGCAAAAAATGTTGGTAATATTTTTCGGGCAAGTCGTTACAGCCCCCCCCCCAAATCAAATTGGGCTCCTACGCCTGTGGTAGTAAACATTTAAAACTTCCCGAAATATTTCATTCGACGTGGGTTTCGCTTTGTAAACTCTTTTTTATTTAGAAATTTTTATGTAGAAAAAGGGCACATTTTTAACCTGAGGAAAAGTGGGGGGGCACGTGCCCCCTGTGCCCCCCGGTTCCGCCGCCCTTGCCCCCCTTTTAACTCCACAAAAAAAAATAAAAGTAGTTATTTGCACAACCTTGTATGTAGACCTACTTATAGATTTCAAACCTAGTTTAAAAACCTACATCGCCTCAGAATGTACCATGTCATATCTTAAGTATTCATTTTTTCCTGAGGGAGAACCTCCCCCCAACCCCCCCTGCCCTGTCCGCCCCTCCCACTCTAGTCAGCTTTAAGGTCCTCAGGGCCACATGCTTTCGGCTTAAGCTCCTGGATCCCCGCCATCTTTAAACATCTCCTACTTCTCCTCATCACCTTGTTGGTTTCTTTCTTCTCTCCACCCCTTGTCTACTAATCCCCTTACATCTATCTCTTTGTGTTCACTGTGCTCATTAACCTGTCTTTATTCTGTGCGTGTTTTTGTCCCTTCTGTTACTGTTACTTGCCATTTAGCCTCTGAAGAAGATTCTGCTAGGATAGAAACGTCAGGCCAACTTACTTTGACACATCTTTAAAACATGCCAAGGAATTGCTAAGGCTATTTCATTGACTCTCTGATCTGTTTGGAGTGCATGTTTAATAGTGTGCTATGATAATATTTCGTAATGGCAATCCCAGTTCATATCCTGCCATGCTCTGCTAAAGGTGAAGGTCACCCAGATAGTTATAAAAACTTAGCTGGATCCCCAAGTTCTCTGGTCTTTAATCTTCCCTCCAGCCTCCACATCACTGGTCTCCGAGAAATTAAAGGGAAGCACACAGCTTTAGGACCATATTTTAATGATGCAGTTTGGTTAAAGACTAAAAACCTTTCAAGATCAAGTCATGTTTGGAAAATTAGGTGGGCTTTCAGCTCTTGAAAATGTTTGTGTGAATAGTTATTTTCAAAATATGTTTGAAAATTTTGGTTTAGGTTGGGAGAGTATGTTTATGTACCAGACTAGCAACCACAGGGATCAAGTATGTGAGCAGAGCAGGTTACCATTAATTAAATGAGAAGAGAACAAGTTGTTGTGCCCTGGGGGGGGAGGCAGTGGCAGAGCTAGGGGTATTGGTCAGAGGGGGCGAGAATGGACTGTAGGGGTGCTTTCGACACTATCTAAGGGGAGCGCGCACCACAGGTTGGCGCGGAGCATACAGAATTTTTTGAGTAAAGATACTCCCTAGATCGCTGGAAATTACCCTTTCCAGGCCTTTCTAATTTGCAGATAAATGAAGAATAAATAGCCGTTTTGACAGAAAATTACACCAACAAAATGTAACAAATGTCAATAGGTAGATGAGAGTGCAATAAAATAGTCAATAATTGCGAATAAGTAAAAAGTGGTAAAAAGCTGAAAAGGGCGCCAGCAGTCCATTTGAGTCCGTCAGGGGGGGCATTTGCCCCCCCCTGACTATATGGATGCTCTGCCACTGGGGGGAGGGGATGTGTGTAGTGAGTTGAGGGGTTCCCTTCCCCTTTGTGGGAAACAATTGTTTCAAAGAACACCAAAGTACTACATGAAACATGGTAACAGATTTGAAGTTTAAAACCTCAATCCCAATATTTTAGATCAGATCATTATTAGGACTGTTACAATAGTAACAGTTTGGCATTCTGTGCTCAAAATGGAGTTAATTTAAGCTAGATGGCCAAAAAATCAATCTCGAGAATGTTTTCAGCTATATGTATTACATTGTTTTTGTTGGAATTATTTAAAACTCTGGAAATTTTTTTGAAATTTTTTATAATATCCATCTAGATTGTCACAATAAGAGATAGAAGAAAGGGGATTTGCATATCCTGGGAAATGACTTGTTTAAAGTTGACAGTAAATAATGGGAATGTTGATGATTTTGGTACCACGATTGCAATGAGATTTTTTTGCGTTTTATCTTAAATAGTGTTCTGCTGATTTAATAGCGGTTGATAAGATTGTGTCCAAAGTCACAAGATAAAAAGAAGGAAAAAAAGTGGGAAACCTTTTACCCAATTTCGTCTGTCAATCCAGTTTACCTGGATGTGGTGTATATTCCATTGCAAATGACCTAGATTTAGTGTTGAATTAGTCTAAGGTGTTTGCCTGGTAAGTTGTTTTGACAAGCGCATGGTTACAGGCTTCCCAATTATTGTCAACATGTTGGGAAAACAAGATGAAATTAAAGCGGACTCAACCTATACCTACCGATGATGCAGCGATGTTAGATAATTCCAACTCAAATTGTTTGGGATCAAATTTGGAAATGAATTTACTGTATCTGTTGCCAAAGCTAGGCAAGATTACAATCTTGAGTCTGTTTCACAAAAAACAAACCAAACAAACCCCTAAAAAACAAACTGTTTTCCCCTCCCTTTGCAATTTCAAAGCTATCATATCTCCAGTTATGACTTGGTTATTGAGTCTCTCTGAATTTATCAATTGCCAAAGACATACTCCTATCAGAGTCCAGCTTGTGACTTATAGTACAAGATTGTGGGGTATATTAGGGAGGGAGTGTGAAGGCAATACAGGTGCTATGTTTAAATATTTTGTTTTTGGTAATATATCTCATTAGAAAAGTTTTGTGCTGTGTTCATTAGGCCTTTCTGCAAATGTTGAAAAGACACAAATGAAGAGGCAAAATGATGGTTTTGAAAAGTTTCAACGATCACCCAAACTTTTCAGACGGGCGAAGGTTTCCAATCCATGTTAATTTCCCGTTATGCCGGGTTATTGTGGTTCCATGCTGAGATGTCGGCAGTTGGGGGAAGGAGGAACCCTCTTAATTAATTAGAGATACAGGGCCAAATTAATTAAAAAGCAAATGTAAAGCTGAATCAGTCTGTCTGCTCTAAGCTTGTTTCTGTTTTTACTTGGATGCATGGTTTCCCTTTAAGGGACCTTGTACAGTTAGGGGGATCAGGCTTTATGGAAAGTTCTATCAAATGCATTCTCACCTGCTGGCACAGCTATTACACTTGAATACTCAACAGCCTTGACACTGATGTTTGATGAAGGGATAGAGTCTCATCTGAAACAGGAGTAATGTTCAAAGTGAACTGAACAGTACTTGTGGGACTCAGGCTGGCATTTCATCTCCAGCTCGCTCAGTTGAATATTTACCATCAACCGACTTTAGCGTAGTTGGTGTGTCTGTTAATATGTTCACATTGTTGTTGTTCATGCACTGTGTACGGTCGTCGTCGGTCGGTCGGTCGGGCTATAACAGGGACTCAGGGGCAGAAGTATATACACAAACCAAGAAGTAATAACATTCCTGTCATGCCATAAACAATTATCTTTTCTTTGTCCAAATTTACAACCTCCCATGGGGTTCTTATCCGAGTTACTTATGCAGGTCTCTAATTTTCCGATTTAATGTCTCGGAATTTGGTAACTAATTACTCCCTCTCTGCATTGGGTTTTTAAAAGCCTGATGGAGGATTTGCATTCCGAGGGTTAGGAAATATATATGTAAACTTGACCTGAACCTTTTACCACTAACATACAGAATATTTAGAGAATGACTTCAAGCAGAAGTATAAGTCTCGACGACCGACGGCGCGTAATCCACAAAAAAAATGAAAAAAGATTTGAGTGTTGCTAATGTTTCTATATGTAGCTAAATATGATAGTTTTCAAGATATTCAGAGCTCTTTAACAATCTCTGGAATAAATCTCTGGAAAAGGCTTACTTGATAATCTGGTGGCTCCTAGTAGCTAAGTGAAGACGTAAATTGCTATCTCAATCCATTGTATTTTATTAATCTGGTAATTTACTCAACTATGGGTAATTTACATGAGAGTTAAATGTTTTGTTTTGATTATGCATGCATAGGTAGTGACTCCAGATTTTATACGATCATGCAGGTACGACTGATTTTATAGTTAATAATACTGCACAAAATGTAAACTTGGATATTAATGGAGGAATTATCCATCATCTGCGAACAACATTTAATTTAGATCATTATCTCAAGATGAAAAAGAACGTATAGGAAAGGACAACTTATTCATAAATGTAAGATCTAGAGTCCATATAGAGTATATATATATATATATATATTTATATATGAATGTAAATTTATAAAGGTTAGAGGGCCAGCTGTGTCAATGCTAGCAGATACTCTCCAGGGCGAAACTAAAATAAAAACAGAAAAGAAAAGAAAAATTAGGAGAGAGATGGAATAGAGATGTGCTCATGTCAAATTTGACACACAAGCAAACAATTAAAAAAAAAACTTCTAGATATATATATATACAATTGAGGGTAAATGTCAGGGAGTAATTTCGTGTTTAACTTTTGTGTAGCAGTTGTGATGTCCCTGAGTTTTGTCTCGCATAAAATACTACGGTTCCTGTACATGTAGAAAACTGCATATAAATTATGATGGAAAGATTCATGTATGGAAAATATTATCTAGAGACAATAAATTTGTGAGTTATTAGGTTATTAGTCCATCATGAAGAAGGTTATATAGGATACTTATAATAAGGAGTTGTTATGGAACATATATATAGCAATTTTTTGCATAATTTAGAAGTACTAAAGTACTGTAATTATAGGGAGCCATTGTTTAGGAATGGATGAATTGTACTGTTTGGTTCAATGTCCACGCGGGTAATACTTTCCTGTTTCTTACAAAGCTCTCCATGTGCATATACTGTATGTACAGTACTGTGCAAGTCCGGTTACGAACCAAAGTGTTTCCGTCTACTCTGTATAATGTCATGCTTACCTTTTTTTTGCCGACTATAAAGCTCTTTTGTTATTGTTGCTGTTTCAAATTCCAGGCTGGGAGAAAGTCAAGCTGGCCGTGTTTAAACAACAACAACATCAGGCAGAGTCTGGTAATTAATCAGTGTCTTTGCTGCATGAACTGTACACGACAGCAGCGCTTGAATTCAAGAAACATCATTCATCTATTTTTAGGATATGCCTATCAAAACAGCATTCATGCTCTTCATCATTTAGTCCTACTCGGGAACTTCTAACTTGTCTTGTACTGCATCGAATGTAGAATGCATTGAAAATAAAAAGACTTGTCATCCATCTATTCTAAGGTCCCCCGCCCCTCCCCACCCCTCCCCACCCCTCCCCACCCCTCCCCACCCCTCCCCACCCCCACCAAAAACAAGAAAGAAAGGTGGATGATAACCTTTATTGATTGGACATATTTTCACAGGCACGTATGATAACTCACTGCACGATTACAGCTTGGAGTATTCTGGTCATAGAGTGGCCATTAGTTCCTAGTAATGATATGCTAGGTATATATCACACATACAATTGTGCAGTATATAATATCATGTACAAAAGCTATATATATATTCTGCAACTATAACTTAAATGGCTTTACATTTTATATAGCATGAAGTTACATTGCATGTAGCATAATTATGTAGTTTAGATTTTGAACAGTTTCTGGAAACTATACTTTTGCAATAATTTTGTTCTCCGTGGATTGAAACTCATAATTGATCAGTTAACGGCGGTTGGAGTCGAGCAACGTTGGCCATATAATTTTGACACTAATATTTCGTCACAGTTTAAGAATTTTTATTCAGCGTTTCATCCTTGTCAATATTTGTAACCATGGTGATAACCCATTCTATTTACTGGAGGAACCATAATTTGGAAGGCTGCGTTGCTAATTGATGACAAAGCTCAGTTACGATAAATGTCCTTGACAACGGTAGAGAAACTGGTATAAACACGTCCAAAATGAGTTAAACCCTTGCTCTGTGTTACCCACCTTCCCTTTTAAAATCATTTTGGTCATCAAGATTGTCCCCTCCATCCTCAACATCCATCCCCTTACTCCCTCCCCCCCCAAAATAAATATGCTAGAAAAGTGAAATTATGGTCACCCATGTTCCAAACCACAAGGAGCATATTTTTAAACCTTCAAACCATTTACCTGACTGATATTTTTAACTCTTCAATGTTCGAGAATAAAGTGGCTTATGTCAGAGTCTCATTTTGTCTCTTGTGTAAATTTTTTAGTTGGCTAAACTTTTAGACCAATACAGAAAACCAATAAAGTTGTCTCTGCCACTGGTCTGTCACTATTGGTTGTACAAAGTCATGGTGGAATATTTTAAATAAGTCTTATTTGGGAAAACATCTTTTTTTTTCAATTTTTGTCTTGTTTCATTTTGCATTGCAAACTTTATTCATTGGTATGTTTCATAGAGAGTTTATGCATTGTAGTCATTCAAGAGTTCAATAGATTTCTCTAGCATGAAGAATTTGTAGAATATCATCATAGTATATCATTGATATAGAACACATTTTTCTCCATGATAGATAATAAAATGGTTCTGACAATTTTTTTTTGCAACTTGAGCGAAATGAGCCATCCCTAATTTCAGTCTGTTGTCCCAAATTGCAGGTAGGTTAAGCAGCATTTTGCAATATTGGTACCCACCCCCCTCCCCCCACCACCCCCATACTACATATACTATGCTAAGATACATGATTCAAGGCTGGACTTACTTTTATGAAAAAGAAAAAAAAGTCAAAATTTTATATATGCTGATATAAAAAGTGTTCAGACAACAAGTTGTTTGGAAATACATGGAATCATTAATATAATTAATTCCGTTTAATTAATTAATTTAATTAGATTTAAGTTGCTACCCAAGGTGCATTTGGGGTGAAGATATCTAGGCAGATATGTCTATAAATTACAGTATGATCACTATAAAATACTGCTTGAGGATAGGTAGGCCTACTGTTAAGTTGGAAACAATATTAGACATTGGGAGAATAAATGCATGGGCTGTTGAAATGTATTTAAGATTGGTACAGAACTTCAGGTGTCTATCAGAATGATCCTTTATTGATTACTTGAGGACTATATTGTTTGAGAACTACAATGTGCCATGCACATGTGTGCATGCTACTGTACAGTATCCTTGCTTGCTACAGTATGTAATCTATATCTGTGTTATGTGAGTTTAGGGGATGAGTAGCCCATGGAATGCATAACTGTTGCTCAGGCTCACTCTTTCAAGATGATCCTTTTCTCTCGGAAAGAAAACTTGTGGAAAGTTGAAACACCATATTCGAGTGATTGTCTGCAGTGTTGTTTCCTCTTGCTTTGTTATCATTAGGCCAGATACTTCTAAATCCGAAACTAATTACTTGTTATTAAGGAAGATATTAATATATGATGTGAGATAAAAGTATTGTTGGCCTTTGCTAGGATCGATTAAGGAAATATTCTTCACTTCCCTGTATGAACGTAATGACCAGTTTTTGAATTTTGACTAACTTGTCCGTAACTAAGGTGTAGTCTGCTGTATAATGCTATAGCCAGTTAGCCTCACTGTATGTCTTGTATTGTTCCTTTGTGTTGTACTATATCGAAACTGGCGCTTGGTTGCAGATATTAAGTGAATTTAAGTGGGGGAGCTTTATGTTCGGACTATGAAGTAACCATGGAAATCGGTTACTTAAATCAGGGCTTAATGGCAAAGGCTTGAAAGAAATTCTTCAAATCTGTACAGAGATTTGCTCGAATTCTTTGTCGTAGAATCTCTTTCTTTGAAAGTGGACAATTGTTTGGCTTAGGTCAGGCAAATAAACCTAATCGGAACCATTTCTTGTGTATTCATGAGAGAGATTACTGGTATACCAAGAATTATTCAATAATTGTGTAAATTGAGGAAATTTGAATGAAGGATTTTAGAGAGCTTAAAAACAGGGTCATTCAGTCAGTGGAATCGGGGTTTCTTTCTTCTGATAGCTGCTTCAGAGAATTTATAAACTGGTCAGCTATTCATGACAGAAACTCTTATAAACTGGTCAGCTGTTCATGACAGAAACTCTTATGTAGAATCAATTGCATGGCATACAGTATATGTATGTGTACATACACACACACATAAAGGGAATTAACTTACTGTTTTCATTAATATATAGCAGTTTGGAGGTCTGATGTGTTTCTTATAAAATACTGAAAATGATTAGATTTTAGCTGTTTAGCAAAGATCGCTAGACAACTTTGGATTTATATAAATCTTTCCATTTGACATAGCATTCTGCTATTTGATACCAGCGAAATTATTCTGTTAAACATGCAATTAAGGTACTACTCTACTGTACACATACATATGCATAGACTGACTGTATGGAGTTCTTGTAACATTAAACAAGTTGCTTGCATTTCACATTTATATTCCAGTATATATTTCCATACTACTTTCACTCAAGTAAACTTGTACAATATATTGTATGCCGACTTGATCAGGAAATTCTTCTGCATCCAACAGAAATGCCAAACGCTAGAAATTATACGGCTAATATTTACTCTAACAATGTATATAATTCATCCCAGATTCATCCCATAAGCTATATTTAGGGATGGATAGCTCCTTTTGGTAGAATTATACACCTCCATAGTAGCACATGTACTGGCCTTTATTTCTTGTGTTGAGGTCACTGCAGCTAGAACTCTGTAGACATAGTGTCAAACATTCCTCTGCTCCTTCATTAAAGGCATTGAAGACTCGCCCCAAACCGCGTGCCGCGCTCTGAAAAAGTTAACTTTCCATTGCTCGTAAGTGAAGTTTTCTGCTTGTCGTTACAAAATGCAGACAGTAATGAAATGCGAAACCTTGTTATCTTTAGCTGGACCTGAGGTGTCCATCGCTGTTTCATTTGCACACTGTGCTGTGGGTATTGACCGCAGCTGTATGTACTGACTGTACACAAGTGTCTGATAACCAAAGGCAGCAAGCTGTGTGCGTATTTTCTGGGATCGATGGTGGTGTCTTAACACTTCTGTTACACCTCATTCGAACCTAAGTCAGATTACCGGCATTAGACGTTTCTTTTTGCGCGAGTCTTCACACCCTTTAAGTTATATTCATAACCTCTTTAATAGTCATGTTTTCTATTTTCAGCATGTTTTTTTTGGGAGTATGCGGTGAGCATCATATTTATTTTAAGAAACTGAAAGTGAACATTTCCTTGTATTTGTGGCAAAACTGAAACCATTAATGATCACCAACATCGCACAGCTAGGGTTGCATCTGAATTTTCTCTGAAAATTCAAGCTTGTGACATACGCTTTTAAAAGTCACAACCCGGGGTGTGATTATGAAAAATCCCTATTTTTGCTATTCTTAGATTAAACCTTAATTTGTCAAAAATATTTTGTCATAGAATTCCCAGAAAAATATCACTGACAATGATATCAACAGTTGAAGTGAAAGTAGCTGTGGGTGAATGTTTGCTAAGAAATTCAACCACTTGGGACGAGTCTATAATTCCCTTCTTCCTACATACATTGCTCTACTAGGGGGATCCCAGCCATGTTACCTAAAATGACGGATGGATGATGAACTAGTTTGGGATCGAGGATTACACTGGAAATCCTGGTAATTTAAAACCATGGCATATACCACCTAGTCTAGCTAAACTGACAAAGGACAAAGGACAAAAAACATTAAAACAGTGAAAATTTAGTTGAGGTTTGAAGGAATTGTCTCCCCCCCCCAGACCCTGCTATTTATAAAATGAAAGCTTGAGAAAGTTACCATCTTATTCTGTACAATGCTTATAAACTATATCAAAACAGATAAATTTACACCAAGAAAATGGATAATAGTTCTTTTCTCCTAAAAAGGTGCTGGACCTACTTTGTATTTGAACTGAATTTCTTTTTATTTCTCAGACTGTAGTTTGATCTCAAATTATGACTGTGCTCTCATGTGTTTCTTTACAGTAGAGACCAAGAGCAGTGGAGATGGAGGTGCAAAGAAGATCCCATCCACAGATATGATGACCATGTATGAAAACATCCAGGCCAACCTCAGCGAAGATTTCTTAAGCAAATTGGAGGCTTGGGATAAAAAGAAGCAAAAGGAGGGACCTGGTAAATTTCAATCATATATGCTGACAGATAGAGAGGATGGTCAGGGTCCCTGTGGGATGTCGGGGGTTAGGGGGTTAGTGGGGGGATGGGGACAGTAGGAGTCCTAACAATCTCACAGCAAAGATTTTTCAGCTGTCATGCTTTTGCCAGGCGGCAATTTCACTACAACAATTGGCTGACTCTTGGTCACCCTAATTTTATACCTGTGTACTGATAAATATAAAGGTAAATTTGATGCAAACTTGACTTGACAAAGAACTCACTTCTCAGCCATATTAGAGCTTCTCAGTGAATTGTGTCTTTAATAGCCATAACTTTCACAATGCTGACTCAGTGTCAATCATAAAACTGGTATATTTTGAGATTCTTGAACTTAAATTTGCATAAAAAACATAACATGATGTTGGTGTAAACATTTGCTATACATTTTGCTAGAGTGCAGCATTTTGTCCATTATATATGTGGCATTTTGTGTGGAAGTTCAACCACTTTGTGTGGAAGTTTGCCATGTGATTGCAGATAAATTATTCTTGGTTCTTTTTCATCTATCGATCAGTTCAAGATATGACCAAACAATCATCTGTGGAGAGCGTTTCCTCGGAGCCTGGAGCCATTCCAACCAATGAGCAGGCAGCCGAACTCCTCCAAGGACTCAGTGAGGAATTCTCCAAGAAATTAGCCACGTGGGACAAGAAAAAGAAAGGCACTGTGGGTCCCAGCCCAAAAGGGGACCGAAAGCAGAAGAGCAGTGGTAAAGAAAAGAAGGACAAGACCAAAAAAGACGAAAAGGCAAAGAATGAGGAGACCGCAAGCCAGAAGAAGGTAGAGGGCGAAAAACTTGTGGCCTCTAGCCGTAGAGTCGTCGTGGTCGAAAATGAGGAAGGCCTGGTCAAATTAGAGGGCGCTAGTAAAGCCTTTGAGGATAAGTACAGAGAGTGGGAGAGGATGCACAGGCCGTTGACGGAGGATCAGAAAAAGAAGGAGAAGGAGGATGAGGAAAACAAACCACCTGAAAACAGCTATCCTCTTCCAGCTTTCACGAAAATCACCGACTCTAATTCATGCCTGGCGACTCCCGTCATCGTTGAGCCTCACCTGGTTCCACAACCACAGCAGACCAAACATGAAATGGCATCTCAGGTGGACTTCCCCGAGGAGGTTGTGGAACCGATGGACGATGGCCAAACAGAGGGAGAGACGCCCGCTGGAGACGAACCCATCTCTACTCTTGAGAGGAAGAATTCGCTCCTGGCGGAGAGACTCAAACAGAAGGACGTGAACCTCAAAGTTATTCAATCTGAGCTGCAAGTCGTTCAAGAACAACTGGAAAAGATGGCAGGCTGGAAAGGAGGTAATATTTGTCATATTTCATTTCATGTTTTGGTAAAATATTTTCATTAATCTATTCAACGCACCACTCGGGAATTGAACCACATCTCGGTGGGAATATTTTAGTGTTGTATTAATCATCTAGAATACTTGTATAGGCATATTTCAGTCATGTCAAAATATTTTTTGTTTGTTTTTCAAGTAGAAAACATTTGAAATTTCCACATGAATATTTTTTCACCTATGTTACGTTTACATTGTTTGACACACTATATGGTATACTGTTCAGTATTCAATTTTGCGTAGCACTTTGTAGGTACAATGGTTGCACTCCCACAAAATTTCAATGTTTAGGATAGACCAGAATTCTTCCAGACTTTTCTGCACTATTTTACTTAGCCACACCAGATGTTATTTCTAAACTCCAGCGCTTTTAATAACCTGACAAATGTGTAACATCTACTCCTTTTGGAAGCAACACATAGCAATTTAGGGTTAAAGATCGTTCAAAATTTCCAGCTGATGCTCTAATTTGTAACCTTGATAAATCAGAGGTTGCCTTCCTCAGCTCTTACATCCCCAGGGACCTCAATCCCAGGGTATGAGTCATAGGTCTGTACCTCCTAGAGGAGACTAACCCAATTATGATTTCCTAGATTTCCAGGGTACCCCATCGGAGATGTTCTATATCTCTTGTCCTTGTTATTTGTGGTTTTTTCTGCTAGGTATGAGGCCCACTGGTGTGGTCTCCTCATGTCATCTTCTTAAGGTAAAGGGAGGATGGTTGTTTAGTCTTTAAGGTTCCATCATCTCTAGACGTCCCCTACATTCCTGTGGATATATCTATTGTCCTAAATGAATTCTTTATATGGGCATTTGAGATTCATCTTCAGTAGCGAGCCCTACCGCGGTCGTCGTCGCTATGGGAGAGGATGATAAGACTTTAACGTGCAGTCCAAATCTCCACCGAGCTTTCGGTATATATCTGTCAATACATCTCCTCCCCCGCAGTATTCACATGAATGTTTGGGCTCAAGAAAGATGTATTTGAAATATGTCCATGGTTGTCATTCACCTTCAACGTGATATCATCAATATGAAGTTTCTTTATCGTGGAGGAATCTTGAAAATATATCTATATATATTTTTTTAATAGAAGCTAGATATAGATTAAAGTTGAAAACTAGGTTATGCATTTGGGAGGGCAAGAGGTGGAAGGAGGAGGTCCCTGGTGAGGGGGGTCCTTTGGAGGGGATTAGGGTAATATAGTAATATGACAAAAGGGTTACAGACATGAGAGGTACAGAGGGAGGTATATATCTTGAATTTATGACAGTGAAATACCCAGTACACTGAGATGAGGAATCTTCATCTCAACATTTCAACCCACAATCATCTCAAACTTAGGGTTGATTCACAGTAAAATTGCTCTGTTGAAATTGTAAGTGTTCCTTTAATGGTAAAGCTACAATGTAGTGTAACTTTGTATTAGTTTGAGCAAGCCACGGGAGGTAATATTTACACCTAACTGTGTGTGTTTGGTAGCTGCTGATTGGACTCTCCAACATTTCAAATGAGGGCGCTGTCCTAGTGGTCCTGATGTGCATGAACTGTACTATTTAACGATCTCCAATTTGAAGTAACACGATCGTGTGAAAGCATTCTCAAGCTAGGAACTGGACTGACACACTTGCACGAAGAAACATGCTTTAGACAAGACAAGTTAAGGTACTTAAACTGTTAGCTCCACTTGAAACTTTTGCAAATAGGTTTCATAAAGATCTCTTCTTCAATTATTACGAAGAACTTTGTATATATGTAAATTATTAGCGATCATCGGGTCATGTATTATTAATGTTTTGCAGGAACATAATCAAAAAAATAAAAAATTGGCAATTTCTTGCATGCAGTACCGAAGAATGGTTTAAGTATTTCATCGGTATGTAAATTATGCACACAGATGAAAAGAGGCATAGTACCTGTTCCTCTATCGGGGAAACATCATTAGAGGCAGAGTTAAGTGAAATAAAATCTCAAGTGCAAGAATTAGAGGAGAAAATACAATCACACGCGGAGATAAGGAGAGAGAAGAAAGACCGAGAGGAAGCAGAGAGTAGAAAGAAAAAAGATGCCGAGAAGAAAGTAGGGGAAGGTAAAAATGACTGCCGTTGAATGCAAAGGCTTGGATTTGTTATAGCATGCTGTGGGTGACTGCAGTAGAAATGGGTGTGCAAGCTGTTGTCTTGACAACCACCCATTAGACCTGGTGCATGTAACCTCTAGGACATGACATTAAAAGCTGGTATGGTTTAAAGCCATGGTTTGAATAATAATGTATGTGTCTGTTTGTCATTAATTATAAAGAGAATGATTAGTTTCTTAATTTTGGGTCCGGTAAAATTTGCAGAAGTTTCGGATCTTGTATGGACAACAGTTGATGGATACAAAGTCCAATGTCGACAAGGGATTAAAGTTTGACAACCGATGATGCATGCTGACTGTTTGGGTTCGGTGGTGCTTCACTGCAGGAGTTCACTGTGTGCAAAGTCTATGGAGACAACAGTCTCAGGTTCATTGGTTAAAGGGGAGCATGTTGAATGATTTGGTTTAAAAGAAGTTTGAAGGCCAACTTTAAACAGTGTTTAAAGTCTATTTAGTTGTAACTGACTCCAAGTACCTTGGTTATCAGAACATCTGACATTTGAAAACTGCTTAATGAGAGCCGAAATTGGTTTTGTTGGTTGGAGAAGTAAAAAATACAGAAACAGGTAAAAAGAAGAAAAGTTGAATTTTAACCAAAATCTTGCAAATCAAATCTGATACTCTCTATGGTCAAGAATATATATTTTGGATAGGAAACAAAGATTGAAAATCCAACATGTGACACTCGATTCACAAGAGAGTAGATGAGATCAGAGAAGTTTAATACCCTTAGGTACCATGATTAGAAGAATATGCACTTTAATTAGCGGCTTTATCCTCAAAATTGTGATTTTGAATATATATCTTTCAGGATAAGGGGATCAAAGTGTTTAGAAATAATTCAAAACTATCTGTCCATAGTCCCAGTATTTTTCTTTTCCCTTTCAAACCTCAAATATGTGTTTTTGTTTGCAAAAATAGTATTAATCTTACAGGAGACTACATACCAAATTCTTCTGATAATCTCAAAGTCAGCCCCACCACCATCAAGGTGTGTATTACATAATTGACGTTTCTCAATGAGTCTTTTGTTTTGTGTCATCTGTTTTCTAATGCATTTTGTCTTCCTTTAAGTTGCTGTTATCTTTAAATCATCTTTGATTTAGTAGCAGGTATTTAGCCATCAACAAAGTGGCTGTAATAAGTAAAAGACTTGTTGTGTGATGTGGAGTGTACCTCGACAAACAGTTTGCTGTGCACATACTGATAAGGGCTGTCCATACCAAGCATGATTATTCAAAGATTGCTGTGAATTGATTGCGGCCTGTTTACGCTTTCGTTTTGTAGTACCATTTGTTCATAAATGCATGCGATACCTGTTAAGATGACAGGCTGGCTTTTGTGGTGAATTCTTTTCTAAATGTATGTAACTTATCATTCATAATGTGTTTGAGGGTCTTATGTGAGCGATGCTGGTGAAGTATACTATACAGATACAGATTGTGGCAGGTTTATACTGTAGTTGACATGATCTTTCTCAGAAAAAAAAATATATATATATATATTTATACAAAAGAAAAACATCTTGCAAAAAAACATGACTCATGCTGTGAATTGAGATTATTTCTCCCAGTGGATTCTAGATCCACAGACAGCTGTAGGAATAGACAGTTACATGCTGTGGTAAGGGTGCACAGGGGAAAACATACAATTGACTCACTGTAGTACCCTTCATTAACATTTAACTTTTCATTGTGTGTAAGGATTTTTTATATTTTTTTATTTTATTTTATATTTATATTTTATACTTGATTAAAATTCTCAGTTATTTCATCTTAGAACTAACTTGAAGGAAAACTTAATTTGGAAACATGTTCATTGAAGCCAGATAGAATATCTATCATCATATTTCATCATACAGTAGAACATTAATATTTAGGTTAACTTGTCTATCTGGCCAATGAAATGGGGTTACATATCAGTTTGATAATTTTGTGATGCCTCAGATATATCAATGTGTCTGATGACCAGTAGAAGCTCAGATAAGGTAGTGCCACCTTACTCTGCCATCTCTGACACTTTAGGCGGAAGAGTGAAAATCTGAACCAAGAACATGATTAGGGAAGCAAATGAAAAGAGAACGGCTGACAAATTTATAAGGGGTTACTGAAATGACAACTGCTAAAATGCAATAAAAAGATGCAGAGGGGATTGGGGTTTTCTGCCTGTTATGTAATATATCTGCAGTGAAGGGAAAGGAAGTTGGGAGGGAGAGTGGCAGAGGGAGGTTAGCAGGAAGAGGGGGATGGAAAAGAGGAGGGGGAAGGTTTGGAGGGGATGGGAAAGAATGGAGGTGGGAGGGGGACGGTAAGGGGAATGAGGAGGGAGAATGAGGAGATTTAAGTGTGAAGGATGAGGGTGAAGGGTTTGGGGATGTAATATGCAAGTAGTTATATTCGACAAAGGATACAGTTATGTGTGGCATTAAGATATCTTTTTATAGATCTGGGAGGCAACATGCTTAGTTGTATTGGGTAATCTTGTATTATCACATATTGTATATGATAGTCTGGCTACCATTAGTTGTATTTATGCTATACGGTGTACACATATATGGGTACACATATATGGTAGCCTGGGTACACATATATGGTAGTCTAGGTAAACATATATGGTAGCTTGGCTAAAAATCATAATATGGAACCTGGCTATTCTCTTAGTTTTAGATGAAGGATGCTAGCCTGGGTACACATATATGGTTACACATATATGGTTACACATATATGGTGTATACGGTGTACACCATATATGGTGTGAACATATATGGGTACACATATATGGTAGCCTGGGTACACATATGGTAGCCTGGGTGCACATATATGGTAGCCTGGGTACACATATATGGTAGCCTGGGTAAACATATACTGTATGGTAGCCTGGCTAAAATCATAATATGGAACCTGGCTATTCTCTTAGTTTTAGTTGAAGGTTGAAGTTTTTAAACTTTTGATGTCTTAAAGTTGTTTTATCAAAACTTTCCAAAGTAATCATTTGGGGGTAAAGGAGGGGAATTAGGAAGTAGAAGGGGGAAGGGGAGTGGAGGAAATAGTTGAAGGAGATAAGTTGAACAATTTCCTGTGCGTTGTTATCTCTGATTGATATTTTCTACCTTTGGGGTTGTTTATGAAAAAAGATAATCTGCATTTATATCTCACTAGTGAAAATGTTGATAACTTGTTTTATGCCCTCTATGACTTTTAGTTTCTTAAATTGGGCAGGTAAGTGCCACATTTATAGACTGTAAGAAAAGTGATTAAATCTTTGGAAAGATTGTGTCACACGGTCGATGGCTGTAATGAATGGAAGCAGCATGCACGAATGGTATAAAGAACTATACATGTATACCGATAGCACAGCAGTTTGTTTTTGCTCCCTTTAACTTTCTTTAACTCTATCATAGATTGATTACAGCCATTTACCACCTTAAAATTATTACCAACAAAGGGGTTCATTGTTCCCAGAAAAGAAGGAAATTATGATAATAACAATCATCATTCTGTATCAAAACAAAGTACACCTCTCATAGTTAAAGTAACAGTGACTAATTTTCAAGAATTATTCTATGGGACATATCCAGCGAAGTTTTAATCAAAGCAATATATATGATATATTCTTGTGATGTAAAAGAATATCTTATAAAATAAGTTTTAGGAAATAAAAAACAAACAGTAAAACATCAACTTTCCATTGCAGTGTATTGAAAAAAAAAAAGTTTACATTTTTTCACAACATCAACTTTAATTAATTTAAATGAATGAAAGATACCATGGAAGTAAATATGATGTAAGATTTTGTTAGAGTTGCCGACTAAACAAGCTAGGTCATGGAAAGATGGAATCCAGTACACTGCTTTAAAAATTGAATAACTTTGTGGCTGACATGTTTACCAGGTAATTGTGAAATGGTCTCAGCTGGAGGTATGATAAGTTGCCAACAGCATCACTTCCAATTAGGTGTAAATTTGTGTAACATTACAAGATTACAGTTATTTTCCTTAATATCAGGGAAGCATTTCTTTTATACAATTTAAAATCTTTAGTGACAAATAGGTTCAAATTTTCTTCCAGATATAAAAATTTCAGAAGATGAAAATATTTTAAAAATTGTAATGTTTTTGTTGTTATTACATTTGCCATTGTCTATAAAGTTGTGTTGTTAACTTTTTAAACAAGGTGTTATTAGGAATTCACCTTATATGTAACAGCTGTAACATGTGGAATTTTTGTTTTCATACAACACTGGAAATAGTACCTGGTTCTCAGAACAAAAGTATGTTATACCTTCACATTTGAGTAGCAGTTTGGCCCTTTTTGTACTGTATGTTGTTATGTGATTTTAGGAAGAAAAAAGAACTGATTGCCTGCTGTTTGTCATTTGTAGTAACCAGTCCAAGTAATCAACCAGGGAAGCTTGAAGCCCAAGTACAGACAATACAAGAAGATGAAACACCACAAGAAACTACCTCAAATACCACAGAAGAATTGACCAAGAGTCTACAACAGAGGGAGAACCTCATCCGCTTCCTTCAGATAGAAGTCGAGAGACAGAGACGAGAAATAAACTTCCTACGAAGTGATGGACCCGGGGGAGCTCACTTTAAAAGGGCCAAGAGTTTCTCTGCCAGGGATAGAAATTTTGTAAGTTTAGTTTATATTTAGTTTGTAAAATGTTGACTGCTGATATTGAAGCTTACACTAATGGTAATAATGTTACCATCGAGATTTTATTTTTACATTGTAAAAGACTATTGACTGGGATGAAGGGTTCCACATCCATATCTCTCACCCATTCCCCAAGGTCCCAACATGGGGGTGAGTGCTGGGCTGCAATGCCTCCCCCTAAATTGTTGCAGCAATAATTTCACAGGCAACTTCAAAATCACTGAACATTAACACATTGTTGGGAAACACATTCCATAACAAAAATTAAAGAAAAATGGAAAGCTTGGCAAGTTTAGCTTGGTAAGGATTGGTAAGATAAGCCTTTCTTTGGTAATGAAAGGAAACAGCCTGCAAAGTATCTTTGAAATATCAGTACTTGTTGCCACAAAATCACAAATTACTCATTTGGTTTCCACAAATTACTCATTTGGTGGATTATTTAAAAAAGCAAGTTACGTGCCAGTAAAATCCAATGACTCTTTGTTAATGCTTGTATCGATGGGGAATTAATTGTGATGGGATTATTGCTATATTGTAATTACATGAATTGTACCATGTCATATGTAATAATCTTCCTCCCTTGTATTGTAATAATAGTCGTCCTCCATTGTAATTGTTTATGCTAATACCATCAGGATGCCAAAGCAATGCAAGTTATGGACATTCCTCTTGGGAAGTCTCTAGCCAGCCGAGGAAAGAAAGATTCACCTAATTCCACTCCATCATTGTCCAATGCTGACTCCAGTGACCAGAGGAACAGAGAGTCACTCAGCATTACAACTGAAAGCACACAGTCCTTGGAAACGCTTCATATATCAGGTATGAGCAAGAAGTGTAGTCTGCTGAACTCATTAGTGTACAATGAATATTCATTTCATAGTCTACATGTTTATGTAAGATCATGTATGTGGAGTAGGAAGTCACTAAGCATTACAACTGAAAGCAAACAGTCCTTGGACACGTTTCATATATCAGGTATGAGCAAGTAGTGTCTGCCTGCTAAGCTCATTTCATAGTCTTCATGTTTATGTAAGGTCATGTACTCATGACACAATTAGTTGGTTACTGCTCCCAACAGGGTACATAGACATTGAAAAACATATCTTAAATATACATTTTTGTATCAAAGAATCAAGATTGTAAGAGGAGCAAGAGAATAGAATGGACCACTAATTTAAACTCTAATCTTGGATCTCATGAGTTTGATGAATTCCACTTATAATTAGCTTAATATCTTTGCATGCATTATGAATACCAAACAATAACAATTTTTTTCTTCAGCTGAGGACATCCGTATGGAAGATCTTGGATCCCAAACATTGGAGCAGGATCATAAAGTCGAGGAAACTTCACCAACAGTCACTAAAGAAATTTCTCCATCTGCAGAACTGCCAAAAGAGACAGCTGCACCTCCAGAGGTGCCAAAGGTGACCCCTGAACTCCCAGATGTGACCAAGGACACACCCAAGGTTACAGAGGTAGAAGAAAAACTGTCAAAAACTCCAGACGTAACAAAGGTTTGCATCAGAATCGACATTGGTTAATCTTGGGGTATTTAAATTAGCATAACTTTGTTATCTGTTGTGCATGAAGTAAAGATTTATTAACTATTGCAAACGAACATGTTTTCAGAGTGTCTTCCAGCAAACATGTTCCAGCAAAAGCAATACTCCTGGATTTGCTGCTGAAATTTCACAATCTATGTCTTAAATTTTGAGATAGTGAGTTTTAGGACTGTTAACATTTTCAACGGGAAATCGAATGAGAACAAACTTTTCATAACTACTCAAAAAGTGTAGGTTTATATATAAGTAGATGTCATTGACATTTCTATCCTAATTGGATCTTCTCCAGTAAAATAGACAAATGTACAGAAAATAACTTAATCGGAACATTGATCAATGCAAGATTTCTTTCCATCCGTATATTTCAGTTGTTTCCTTTACTTGTCTATCTGTCTGTGTGTCTGTCTGTCTGTCTGTCTGTCTGTGTGTCTGTCTATCTGTCTGTCTGTTTTTGTTTCAATGGGCCTCTGAAGAAGTTTTTGTCAGGATCGAAATGTCAAGCCCTTTAAAACTTTTAACCCTTTATTCATAGTTTCCTAAAAGGAATCAAACTTTACATGGTTAACTTCTTGCTCCTTTGCTTAACAGGAAAAACCATCTGAACCTGAGAAAGAGGATACAACCCCCACAAAGAATAAAGATCTTGCCGTCAGTTCTGAAGGGGTCATTGAAAGTCTTAAAGAAACTCCACCAAAACTGGACACAAAGACAAAGAAAACTGAAGAAGCTGTGAAGAAACAAACACCAGCAGCTTCAGAGGAATCAGAGACCAAAGGAAGCAAACGAATGGGAGGGAAGCAGCACCCGTTAGATGCCCACATCCCAAAAAGTATCGTCGCCCAAAAAATATCTTCTCTTAAGTCTTCTTCTGCCTCTGGCCATTCGTCAGATAGTGATTCAAAGGAGGAGAAAATTGGGACAAGGCGGCAGAGGCCTGAACCTAGATGGAAAGTGAAGGATCAAACAGGGACTGCCAAAACTTCATCAGTGTCAAGTTCACCAAAAGAGAGTCCAGAGGGTGTAAGGCGGTCCAGACCTCGGACTAGGGAGAGGGATAAGAAGACAAGTTCGGATGATAGTTCTACAAAGAGGCCAGGGAAAGGCAAAGATATTAGTAATCAGACACCTGCTGATTTGAGAGCCAACTTGAGAAAGGCAGCAACAACAGACAAAAAGCCTCAAATTAATACCACATCCACCTTGAAAAATCTGAGAGAGAGGCAGGTACAACAAGATGCTGAAAAAGAGAAGAAAGGTCAAGGGGAAGTGGGAGGAGAGAAGAAAGATGAAGTAAATGCAGGGAAAGAGAAAAAGGACCAAGAAGATGCTTCGACCAAGAAGAAGGGTCTAGGAGATGTTGCAGTTGAAAGTGACCATGATTCATCGATCAAGTCGGACACTGACCTCAAGAAGGCTTTTGAACCTTTCTCATCTAATCGTCGAGATTCATCTGATTCCGTCAGCAGCTCACGCCGGAGCTCGCCAGCAACAAGGTTCCTTGAGAAGTATGACCCCAAGTTTGCTAAATCTCTGGCAACAAACAAAGTCGAGGTTGCAACGGTCAATGACCTAAAGGCTAAATTTTCTGGCGGTTCAGATAAGTCCGGTTCAAAAAGTGAAGATGAAGACGGCATGAAGGCTCGCAGAGGAAGACCAAAGGTTGGGTCTGTGAA